>NW_026260886.1:0-81021 GCF_024613125.1 Pisolithus orientalis | reverse complement strand
AGGCAGTGCAAGAAGACTCATTCGTTCGTGTTCGCAGGTGCCGTAACACTAGCCTCAAGGATAGTGCCGCGAAGCCGTGAGTTCCATTGGCGTACAGGATCCAAGCCACTTGCATCACCCCATATGACACACGTGAAAACACAGTGCCCTTGCCAGTTCCGGGAACCCCCTGTGTCGGGGATGCGTCCTTCGAATGGAAGACGTCAAAGAAGCGTCATGCACATCGCCATCACCACTGCCAGTGGACTGGAAACGATGGGCCAAGCCGCTGGCATGGGAATTTCGTCGTCGCCGCCCAGAATGCTCAGCGCCGCAACATTGACGGAGTGATCTCATTAATATGACGTGGCGGCTGGCTTCAGTTGTCATACATGATGCAACAGAGCATACAACGGAGCAGAAGACGCTCCACGATGACCATGACATGGAAAGCCCTCTACGGACTCCATGCACAGAAAATCCTACCGAGCGGCGGGAGAGATGGAACGTGCGGGTCAATGGATACCGTATGCCGTGTGGAACATTCTGGTTCAGAACAGGCGTTATTGAGTAATGATACGCACCAAGAAGTGGAAAGATGGGACGCCCGGTGTCTGATCGTCACCACATGTGGGACATGTGGTGTCCTCGTGATCAAGTAACAAATAGCCGTTCGGATATGAACAGCACGACTGCACTCAGCCGTTTGTTGTGTTTCTGTTGGATATCAGCCTCCTACACTATTTTTCCGCTACTTTTCTTGTCTATTATACTCCAAGGTACAGAGACACATGTGTTTGAGCCTTTTTATAACCGTATCGATGGAAATGGCAAAACACTTGCCATAATTTTAGGTTCGGATGACGAAAGTGAACCACTTCCATATATGGTAAAGAACTTGCGATGACCTCGTTGCTCGCTTCGTCACTTTTCCATAAATCCAACGTCAGTCCTTTCAAATTCTCCACCTCGTTCGTTTTAGTTTCTTCCCTCGTTCGACGACAAGACTTAGACGTTATTACAATGCTCGTACCCATCGCTCTCCTCATTTCTTCGCTTTTCGCTACCGTACAAGCCTCCATCTATGTGGGTACATCACATGGGTCGTTACAGTAATACCCTGACATCCTTTGTGCAGGTGACGAACCCCGTCCAATCTACCGTGTGTACGGGCGGTCAGTCATGTGAAGTGGACTGGGTCGACAATGGCGAATCCCCGCTCTTGAGTGACATTGGCGAATGTACCGTCGGTCTGTACAGTGGCGAAATGGTACGGCCACCGTAGTTCCGTAATGTCTCGCTCACTCGACGGGTAACCCCATAGGCATTTGTTCAATCCCTCCCCTCTGTCGATGTTTCCTCCACCTCGACGTTGTCGTTTACTGTAAGCTTGTACACTCACCCCATAGGGCACCCACTAATGGTTACTCCCAGCCTAACCCTTCTGCTGGCCCCAACGGTCAATAGTGCGTCTTTTGCGCTTCCAGAGCTGTACTCAGTCTAATATCAATTTGGACAGCTACATCGTCTTTACTAGCAGCGCCATTAGCTACCAAGGATTCTCCGCTTCATTCACGTGAGTTCTCTTCTGTTCCCGCCGGGCTCCTTCGGCTTACGTACACACCATCAGTCTGAGTGGCATGACGGGTACTACCGTAGGTGGTGGTACATCGTCCACCCCACCTGCTAGCAACGCGACAACTACCTCAAGCGCCTCTGGAGCGTCCTCCGCGTCTTCCACCGGAACTACGACTGGTACTGCTACCGGTACTACAACTGCCACCACACCAGCTACGACCGTTTCCACCACTGTCACCACCGCTACGCCAGTCGTCACCACTTCTGGTACAAACACACTCACCGTTACCCCGACAACGACCTTCACCACTGCGACTACTAGCACTAGCACTCCTTCTCCTACCACTACTAACGCCGCTATTCGTGCCGGTTCTTCTGGTTCTCTCGCCGCTGCACTGTTCCTTGCTTGTGCTGGCGCCCTGGTTTTCTGAAGGAATAAATAAAATGAGCGTGGGTACTCGGTAGACTTCTTTTTTTTTTTCATTTCGCGACATCATTTTTTCCACATCAGAACTCACTGGACCTGCCTTTCGCCACGATACCATGTTATGGTTACCATTGCTGTTGTTGTACTTGCTATTCTTAACGTTGACGACTTAATTAGGGTTTCTACGCAATTGATGCAGTGACTTTTTATTTCCGCAGTGATATATACAGAGGGCGGAGGTTGAGAAATGGCGTTTTGTGTGACTAGTGCGCGGATTGCTTTTGGTGAACGCCCGCGATGGGTACGGAAAATGATTTTTTTGAGGTCTTGACTTGCCCGTAGAGTCGGTGAATTTATTTAGGGGGGTAGTGATTGTTATTTGTAGCACCTTCCTAAAATGGGCCCAAACTACGTCGACTCGGGTCCTATGCATGTCTTCCAAGAGACAGTCTTGATGGAACAGCCCAGACAGCCGACACGCAAGCAGAAGCAAAGAGACCCACCGAAATCTCAGCAAGGTCTTAATAATTATAATGGCAATAACAATGGCACAGAACGCCTCAAGACTGTGATACGCCGTTTACCACCTAATCTACCGGAGGATGTATTTTGGCAGAGCGTGCAGGCGTGGGTGACAGACGAGACAGCAACGTGGAAAGTGTTCTGTCCTGGCAAGTTGAAGAAACGGTGTGTGCATGGATCTCCACCGCTGACGGTGTAAGACGCCGAACGTTGACCGGGGTTTTGGGCATCGCATAGGATGAACAAGGAGAGTGTGCCCTCTCGTGCGTATATCGCATTCAAGAACGAGGAGGCGCTCGCGACGTTCAGTCGTGAATACGATGGGCATACTTTCAGGGATAAATCAGGTCAGTACGTTCCCCCGTTATCTCGTCCGGTACCCAAGTCTACACAATATACCTCCATCGCTCACGATCATCCGATATCGATGTACAGGCAACGAATCGTATGCGATAGTTGAGTTCGCTCCGTTTCAAAAGATACCCGTTGAGAAACGCAAACCGGACCCCAGGATCAACACCATCGACAAGGGTATGTCGTCGATCTTGACACGTGCTTGCACAGGGGTTTGGGGGTGTAACTGACGGGGATACTTTTTAATGTGAATAGATGAGGATTATATTTCTTTCCTCGAGTCGTTGAAGAAGTCCGAAAAGTCGGAGCCGGTATCTCTCGAGGCAATTGGTAAGTCTCGAGTTCAAAGATATCTAGTCGACAAGTCATACTAGTATTCCTTTTCCCAGTGGCGGCTGCACACCCTGCTCCACCACCTACGACCACCCCACTCCTCGAAGCACTCAAAGCCGAAAAATTGGCCCAGAAGGATAAAGACACCATTCTCCGTAGTCATGCCCACTACAAAGAGTCCACCATAGCGGCTAAGAAAGAGGAGGCCAAGAAGAAAGTTGCTAATGTGACACAGCCGCAAGCTACGAGTGCCGATCAGAAATCTGCAAGTGAAGGAGGTGGGGCCCTCCAGCCGACGAGTAGGAAGTCGAGGAAAGCCGCGGCCGCGGCACAGAAGGCGGCTGCGCATGAGACCCAGCCCCCTGTGCGGATTGCAGTAAAGCCACCCCCACCTGTGGCTAGCACTGCTGCTGCCGGACCTACACCGACGGCCTCTGCATCAAACGTCGGGCCAGCCTCAACTCCCGCACAGCGCGCGCAACGCAATCGCCCACCCAGGGGCCAGAAAGCCGCAGCAACTGCAACTACTCAGGTCAAACCGATCGAGGCCGCTATTCCTGCACCACCAACTCCTGCTCTCGCACCTCTTGCCACTGAGGGCGGTGCGCCAGCCACGCCCTCGCTTACACCCGCCACTACGCAAACTCGTAAAGGGCGTCCCGTAGTTGGGATAGGGCGCCATTTCGAGGCTGCGATGAACAGCGTTGTTGGAAGTGGCATCGAGCGGAAGAGACGCGGCGAGAAGGAGAAAGAGACAGAGGCGGGTTCTATGTCCACCACGGGCGGCGGCGCACCAGAGGGAAAGAATCCGACCTCTGCTACCGGACCGGGCTCGAGCGCAGGCGCAAGCAAGCGGAAGGATCACCACCCCTCAGGCGGAAAGCAGAAAGAAAATAACAGTACCGCAGGCGGCGGTGCTGGCGGACCGAGTATTCTGCAACGCGGCGAAGCGTCTGATCCCATGGGAGAAGTTGCAATCATGCAGCGGCCGGATACACGAACTGGACCTCAGGGCGATGCACCGTCTGTGCGTGGAGGGAGAAGGGGCGGCAGGGGCCGTGGTCGCGCTGCACATCGCGGTGGCTAATCGAATGAATTGGTTGGTTGATGTGATCCGCATGTGTATAATTTCGACCCCTTCGCGTGCAACATCTTCTATGGGTCATGCTCAGTTCGCACACCGCTCTTCGATTTGCCACTACAGTTGCCATCTCCGGCGCATCGGCATGGACCCGATCGGCGCCACTACTCTCCCCGAGTTCGACGCCGAAGGAGCAGTGGCGGGGACAGTTTGTCTTTCTTTGAAATGGATTGCTCATCTTCTGGCGATCTTCAGCATGTTCCGTTGAGCTTGTTGCTGTGCATCTTTTATATAGATACTTTCATGCAAGTATCTACGAAGAGAAATAGTGTATTCGCTCGCAAACCATTCGTCTCAAAGACAAAAGAGATTACACGACCATCAAAGACACATTACGCATACGGTACCGTGAATGATCTAGAACCTGTAGTTATTAGCAAATCCCGCAAATCACCAGATGCCGGTAACCGTATCAACAACGCATCAAAGACAAGCATGACCACATTACCCCGAATGGAATATGTAGGAAAGAGCAAACAAACTCAAGGGTGGAAAACAGAGGACAGAGGAAACTCGAAGAGGAGATGTAGGGACGGAAAAATTAGAGAACGGCTGCACTAACGAGGACCGCAGCAGCACCAACGAAGCCTGCAAGGCTCGTTACGCCGTGCCTGCCTGCGCCATTACTCTTAGAGGTGCTGGTTGCAGTACTGGCGGCAGCACTCCCGGTGGTAACCGCAGCTACGGTGGTAGCCTTGGCAGTGGTGGCAGCAGTCGCTGAGCCAGCACTAGAGGTCGGGCCACCGATGGGCGCAGTCGATTGACCATCGATCTCTGCTTGAAGTGAAGAGTTGAATGTACCTGACATTCCAGCCAAGCTGTTCGTGGTAATCTTAGATATCGTGGGAAGCGTCAAATAGGACGACATACGTGAATTTGGCGGAGAAAGCAAGAGCTGGGTATTGTGAGTTGGAGGCATCCTTGAGGTTTAGGGACTCGACACGAATAAAGCTGGAAAAATAGTCATGAGCGCACCGGGAGATGTAGGAACACTCAGAATACTCACTACTCGTTACTGTCCGGCCCAATGGTTGGACTGGGTGTGAAAGTTAGTGACGAGACATTTGCGACGCTGACGTTGCCCGAGATAAGTTGCAGGGAGGTCTGATGCAAAATGAGCAATGCAGAAAGACCAAGAAATTTGATATGAGACACACTTGTTGGTTAGCATTGCCCACATAGATGGAGAACTTCGCCAAGCCGAATGAGGCGAGGGAAGGAGAGGAGCCGTCGTCCTGCCAGTCGATAGTTGCTTCCTGACCACCAGTCCAAGTAGTGTCTGCGGTCGGAGAGGTAATCTGTGGTAGAGGTGCATCAGTCTATTTAATTTCTCCCTTGTCCCATGGGACCGATTACGCACATAGACGTTGGCGAGCACTGAAGCTGCAAGGGCGAATGAGACGATAAGTGATTTGAACATCGCTGCAATAAATGAGTGAAAGGTTCCAAAGGAATGTGGGGAGCTGGTAGGCTCTGGTAGTATGGACAAGTGGAGAGCGTGTTAGAGGGAGAAGGAAACCTGAGAACTCAGAGTACTCAAGTACTCAGGTACCGACGGAGTTCCAACTGAAAGGATACGAGAGATTGACTGGCACAAGTGCAGGTCTCCCATTGGCTGGCCGGCATCAATCTGGTACGGACGACAAAAAAAGACACCCACCGTAACGACGTATTTCGGTTGACGTCAACCGAAGCTGAACGTCGAACAGCAAGACGTGATTCGCCTAGAAGTTCTTCACCAACCTACTTACCCGCCTTTCTGAGTTGCCTTTGAGAGGTAACTATATTGTTGTGTTTTGCCTGCAGAGACGTTCAAGAAACAGGGTACCCTGATTTTTCTTCCCATCGTTGGGAAAGCCAAGGGTTACAAGAAGTACCGTTGCAGGGACCTGCTTCTACTTGAAGGCAACATTCAACCGTACTATGATAGGTTGCCGTCTAACGAGTGGTTGAAATAAATCTGGTCATTCACGGCTCCCATGTCAAGAAAGTGACATGCGGTGGACTCGTGTCATTCACTGAACCTGCCAGTCCGGCAGAGAGGACGGGCAAATTGAGAGTAAATTCACTTGAAGGCAACTTTAAGGACAGCGCTCGCAATGTGTGAAGCTTCGAAGGCTTGCCAAGATGTCGCTTGCCGTCGGATGCCAGTTTGCCGCTGGAGCCTCTCACGTGCACCAGCATAGGATGCGGTCATCATGTTTCCGACATACTATCGCGAGCTAGCCCGGGCTGCTTTCGCATATCCTGCAATCGACAACCATGCTCACCCGTTACTGACAGAGGAACATCGTAATACATTCCCTTTCGAAGGTTCCTATTCAGAGGCTGCCGGAGAGGCGCTCACAGATGACTCTGTCCATACGCTCGCATGCTATAGATCGACATTCCAACTAGCCAAATTATTTGGTCTAAAAAGTGGCGAGGACAATTGGGAAGCTGTCAAGAAGAAGAGGTCCAGCTTGGACTATGCACATCTCTGCAAGATCTGCATGCAACCCTCGGGCATTCAGTGTATCCTCATAGACGATGGGTTATCTGGAGCCCGCGATTTCGCAGAGGGATACAAGTGGCATGATCAGTTCACTTTCAGTCCGACGAGAAGGATCGTGCGCATTGAAGTGGAAGCTCAGGTGGGTGTTGTGCCTTTGCCCGTTTGTTGCATTATACCTGGAACTCGTCACCCCAATGACGTTGTAGAATATGTTGCTAGATTTGGTCCGTTCCATGCCGTACGAGGTGGACCCTTCGACGGTCAGTAACCTTTTAGTTACCTTCAGTCATAACTTCGAGGCAAGGATCGTCACCTGTGCCAACGACACTGAAGTTGCTGGGTTCAAGTCCATCGCCTGCTACCGGTATGATTTTATGTCTCGGGCGTTACTTATCAATCCATTCTTCGCGGCAGCACTGGCCTTGACATTTCAACGTCCGGAGCCAAAGAAGACGTTGAAAAGAGTCTTCTGGAGGCTTGGACAGAGTACAAAGAGACAAGCGACCTCCAGTTCAAGCACAAGGGACTTAACGACCACCTTGTTCGTATCGTTCTGCGGATTGCTGGTCGATATCGAAAGCCAGGTGAGTGTCCTCCCTCATAGCGGTCACGATTACTAAAGTGGTGCATGCGTATATGCCAGTACAATTTCATACTGGTAATTCCCGCCTATGACATTTCATTGAGCACGCTGAAAATAGTGGGAAAGGACTCGGGGACAACGACATCACACTCACAAAATCATCGCCAGCTCACATGCAACCCGTCATTAAAGCGTTCCCCGAGACAACCTTTATCCTCCTCCACACCAGCTACCCCTACACTCGCGATGCAGGTTATCTGACCGCTGTGTACAAAAACGTTTATTTGGATTTCGGGGAAATTTTTCCTTGCCTTTCGGCGGACGGCCAGCGTGCCACTGTCAAGCAGATTTTGGGACTTTCTCCGACCAACAAAATATTGTGGTCTAGTATGCACACTCACGTCAACAAGAAAACCAATACTGAGTTATTCCCAGCGGATGGGCACTGGTGGCCCGAAACGTACTATCTCGCTAGCATGCAATCACGACAAGTCCTCTACGATGTAACAGTTGGAAAAATATTCCACCATTATAACACTCATGCTGTGCACCAGGTCTTCGCAGATTACGTTCGCCGGGAAGAACTGACCGAAACGCAGGCTGCTGCGATTATCGAGAAAATGCTTTTCCACAATTCCAATAGGGTATACGGGTTGGGATTAATACCTAAACTTGATATAATCATGTGATTGGTGAAGAACAGCCTTCAAATTTAAAGGTAGTCAGCCTCACGTTTCCTATCTACATAACACTACTTACGAGCCGTATAAGTATCCGAGTCCTACTTGTGTCTCACGAGCTCTTGAGGTCAACATTCACAACACCACGAGTAAAATGGGCTTTGCAAGGAATTATAAGGAGCGGAGAATCCCGTCGAGCTACATATCTCGTAACTCAGGGGTAGTACAGGGATAAGTGGTGGATAAATGCATATATTGAATTCCGGCCAAAGGTCCGAGTCTGTTGAACGACAGTACTGATAATAATGCACGTCGTGGCATTGTTAAATCAGGCATCAAGCCTCCAAATTCTACAGGTGACTCTGAAAAGTAAAAACATTTCTATATGTATATACCTTATAGCGAGAAGAGCAACAACACACACGTTACTCCGATATCGGTGCGTCAAACACGGTACGCATAACATGCTCGGCCCTCCTGCCCGTATGTCTGATGAACCCGATATAATCGAGTTCGTGCAACGCACGAATGAACCGAGCCTGAGCCTCCAACCTCCAATTCTCCATTTGTTCTTCGGTTTCCTCCTCCGCCTGCTGTTCGGGAGGATCGTCGCTGTCCTGCTCTTTCCGCTGACGTCCCTTTCCACTACAGTTATGACGCGAAGGTGTCCGGGGGGTACGTGGGGTACGTGGGGTACGTGGTGTGGAAGGTCTCCCATTGCGCTCAAGCAGATTGCAGGACTGCGTCCGTTGGTGATGACGTTTTTGTTCCTCAAGGACAACCGCAAAGGATTCGAACCAGTCGTACACATTGATCATCTTGCCGCTGTCGAGGTACCGCTGGAATAGGATACTCGTGTCTGGCATGTGCAGCAAGGGGTCGTCTTCGTCCTCGCCATCGCTTTCAGTGTTATTGTGAGCGCTCTGTCCATTGGCTGCAGCGGACGCACTGAACGCTTGGGGATGGAGCAAGCCAGCAAGGATGGAGGCTCGGACAGAGGGATTAAGCAACTAGAACTTAGGTCAGTCGGCATATGACCAGCTGCAGCTGCACGTACGTCAGTTGGGAAAGGCGTTGACCCAGTATACCAAATATCCCACAATGGTGTGTCCTCGAGGGAGACGATTCTCTCTCTACATGGTGAGTACGTCATTTCAAATGTCGGAGTGAACAGGGAGCACTACGCACTCAAAATATGCCAGAAGCCACTCCGAGAGCAGTCCGGCCACAACATGAGCTTCGTCGTCTCTCGCAGAGAACGCCGTATCGATCCGCGATGTTACAGCCTTCTCGGTCTCTCGCACACTATCTGGTAGACCGGCAAGAAAATTGCGCAACTCTGGCAATAGTTTGTTGAGTTGTTCCTTCCGGAGTTTTCTAAGCCAAGTTAGACGAGTACTAGGAGTGGAGCACAACAAGAACATACTTCACCATGGTACACAGGTACTTCATAACGTTCCGGATTCGCCCACGGATGGCACCACACATCAATTCGGGGAGCGTTGCCTCGACCTTATAGCCTTCCGCGATCATAAACGTACGAATCAAGAGGATCACTTGGAACGCTACTCGTAACAGCCTTACACGAGATCGGAAGGTTTTTCGCGCTGTCTGAACGACTGATAATAGACCGTCAAATGATGTATTCAACCACTCCCTTCGGCGATTGGCGTCCTGCGTACTATGAACACGGGTGAAAAGGGCGTCGAGGAAACCGAATGATGCGGGTTCACCAAGAACGCTGTTTCCAGCATCCGATGATCCAAGTCGTTCGTTGTGAAGAAAAACGGTCAGCGGCTCCTCAAAATGCTTCATATGTATGAGCTATGGTAGCAATTAATAGTTGCAGGGATTGATTGGGTGCAGAGAAATCACTCCCACCTGCAAAATCGATACAAGACTATCGAGTGAGGCCGAGTGTCTCTCAAAGAAATCGACGAGGAAATCAATTTGAGCTGGTCCAATCATCAGCTCTGGTTCGAAATCCACGTCAAAAAACGTCTGGATGACATGACCCAGCGCTCAAAAGCTAAATTACCAAAAGGCATGTTACGTTACACACCTTCAGCAGTATCTCGTGCAAAATATCGTTGCTCCAAGGGAAGACACAGGTTCGGATTTGCAACAGAGACAGCGTACGTCGAGGGTAAGTCAGATGGATGTAGGAGGGTGATGGAGGCGAAGACAATAATAAAACGAATACCAATGGTAACCGAGGTATTGCAAGACTGAGGGTACAAATGGTTAGATACCAAGAAAACAGCGTGATGGTTGCGGGCCAACCTGCAAATCTCAAATAGGTCCTGAACCACGGCTGGTTCGAACTGCTCAAAATCGTGCAAAACGACCACCAGACGAATTTCGTTCTCGTTAATGTCTGTCGAATTCATAGAGTACACAGACGAGTTCACGTTCTTTGTTTACCCACCCCTTGCTCTGAGCAGCGCGTCAAACCACGCTTGCAACAGATTGAGGTCCATTGTGCTGAGCGAAGTTCCCGGTTTGCGTTTGCCGGAACCTGCGAGAGTCTATTTGGTGGGTGGTCTTGGCAGCAGGTTCAACTTTACCTACCTAGTTCTTGCTCATATTTTGTGATAAAGCCCGTTACAAGGGTCTTCATAGCAGAAGAGATGTTCGGACAGTCGCTTGGAAATATATGCGTGACCAGATGACCACTATTGACATCTCCGAAGAGGGCGTCGTCATCACGCCCTTCTAGTTGGGACGTGATCTCATCCAAGAACAAGGAGGCACCGTTCGCTGCGCAGTTTTATGAATAGGTCGTCGGAATGACTGTTATGTTTCCTCACTTGATACTGATATGACAGGAAGTTCTGCGTACGGCAAGCCAGGCAAGAGGTCGATATACGACTTATTGACTAGTTCCGAGACTTTTTCTATCACGGGGGCGTGCAGGGCTCGGGTTAGGTCCTGTGGCATGGTCAGAAATAGATTCTCTCCAGCTGCACGAGTAGATAATCTTACCTGTATTCTGCCTAGGCATTTGAGCCAAGCTGCCCGGTAGGCTGCCAAACGTAGTTCGTAACCGTTAGGGAGGTCCCGCTCTGGAAACAAGGTATACGAATCGCAGTCATCCTGTTCATCTGGTATACAGTCTCAAAACGATATTCGTGTCGGGTTACATAGCGACGTCTTTCACCTTCCTCCTGGTATGGGATATAAATTGTAGTCTGTTTGACGCAGTATCATTAACTCTGGCATAGAAGCGTCACGCCGTATTTACGAACCTGATTGATATCTTCCAGTCCACCATTTGATGCCATGACTGGTGGAGGTTAGTTGAGGATCGTGACTTTGCCCGCCCTAAACACAAAGCGAATTGACGCGTCGCGACGCGTTCGCATCTCTTTTCTTTACTTACTGGTGTGAAGTGTTGTGGTCAGAGACTCAAGATTATGTCGTCCCCACCCAGAGTCGATTTCCCAACGTCCGATCTCGAGGATGTCGAGATGGATGGACCGGCCCAGGATGGGAGCGCCGAAGACCAATCGATGTCCATCGCACCACAAAGGCTGTTCCTCGGGGGTACTCCATCCGTAGCTGGCACCCCAGTACGCCAGCGGCATGCAGCAGCCAGTAGTCCATTGGCAGGAATTGCTGCAAGACGCGCGGTTGGAATGAGCACGCCGCGCCGGCCACCTCGTACTCCCTTGTTCGCACGTACGTAGCATCATCCGCGAATTTATGTCTATGCGGCCCATTGACACATGTATGACAGCTGGTAGCTCCTCGCCCTTGGCCTTCCCCAGTTCTTCGCCTGTCAAAACGCCACGGAAAAGAGTCACGATAGACTCTGATCCACCCGCACCAGATTCCTCAGAACCTCTGGCTTTTCCATCGTGAGTCTACTTCAATACTCGTAGTCCTCGCTCGTGTGCTCATCCGGAACAGGAGCCCAGCTCCCGTGATCACTCCTGCTAAGCTTCGGAGAGGAGACATTCGCTCTAGCTTTGCGCTCCCCACGGCAACGCCCCGTCAGGCCAGGAGGACGTATAATGCTGATATGAGCGATAACCTGCGATCTGATGGAACCCGCATGTCTATGCCCCTTTCCTCTGCGCCAACTTTTTCTGCTCCTGCGCTGCCGTCCGACGAGCCTGATCAAGTCCGCGCTATATGGGGTACCACAGTTAACATTGCAGAGACCATGAAACTTTTCCGCGATTTCCTACGTGGTTTCAAGCCAAAGTACAGGGTACGCCATGATCGAGAGCAAAATCTTCGCACGCGTGCATTTTCTTCTCCAGATGAAGCTGAAGTCGTGCTGTACGAGACCTACCTACGAATTATGCGCCAGACAGGTCAGACGAACCTAAACTTGGACATGGTCAACCTCCTCGCATACCCAGCATCTAAGAAGCTGTTCACGCAACTCCAGAAATACCCAGAGGAAATTGTCCCTGCTATGGATCAGGTTCTGAAGGACCTCATGTTGGAACTCGCTGAGGAGGATCAAAATGCTGGAATGGAAGGTATGCAAGGCGACCAGGGCGATGAAGAAATTGCAGACATTATGGCCAAGGTGTACAGAGTCCGTCCGTTTGGGCTGAGGGCTATCAACATGCGCGACCTCAATCCTACCGGTAAGTACAACTTGACGATGTCGCTGGTATCAACTAATCCGTAGTTCAAAGACACGGACAAACTTGTCTGCATCAAGGGTCTCGTTATCCGTGCAACTCCGGTCATCCCAGAGATGAAAGTCGCCTTCTTCCGGTGTCTAAAATGCTCGCACACAGCCCAAGTAGAAATAGACCGAGGTAAGATCGAGGAGCCAGCGAAATGTCCCCGTGATGTCTGTGAAGCAGTCGGAACAATGTCACTTGTGCACAACCGCTGCGACTTTTCCGACCGCCAAGTTATTCGACTTCAAGAGACTCCTGACTCTGTACCTGATGGCCAGACGCCGCACACTGTCACTCTGAGTGTGTACGACGAAATGGTGGACGTAGCGAAACCCGGCGATCGCATCATCGTAACTGGTGTATACAGGAGCGTACCAGTGCGAGTGAACCCTCGCCAACGAACCATGAGGAGCTTATTCAAGACATACCTGGACGTCGTACATACACGACTCGGGGCTGATGGTGCATTGGCCTTTGACCGCACTACGAGACCTGCTACTGGAGACCGCATGCCCGGAATTGGTGATTCTGGTGACGCCGAGGAGCCGGAATTCGAGGATGGCATTGCCGGTGGTCACAGGAGGAGGACGAGAAAAGCCGAACTTGAAGCCAAGCTAATCGAAATCAGCAGAAGGCACGACGTGTACGATTTCCTCGCACGCTCCGTAGCCCCATCGATATGGGGTATGGACGATGTCAAGAAAGGCGTTCTACTCCAGCTCTTCGGCGGCACTAACAAGAATATCGTAAGGGGTGGTGGAGGGGGTGGTCCAAGATACCGCGGGGATATTAATGTACTACTAGTAGGAGATCCTGGTACGAGTAAATCTCAAATTTTGCAGGTATGCATTTGTTGTATCGTACCATCCCCGGTGCTAAGCTGTCTTCGTAGTACGTTCATAAGATCGCACCTCGAGGGGTGTATGCTTCAGGCAAGGGGTCCTCCGCGGTTGGTCTTACAGCATACGTTACACGGGACCCCGATTCGAAGCAACTTGTACTCGAGAGGTGAGACTTGCGGTGACTCAATAGTGCGGGCCAGCCCTTACAATGCTGTAGTGGAGCTCTCGTTCTGAGCGATGGAGGCGTCTGCTGTATTGACGAATTTGACAAAATGCCGGACGCCACTCGCAGTGTATTACATGAAGTCATGGTTAGCCTTCTCATCTTGTCAAGCATTTTTTAACCCTCTTGACATGCGTCGATATTGAAGGAACAACAAACTGTATCGATAGCTAAAGCTGGTATCATTACAACACTGAATGCCCGGACTTCTATCCTTGCCGCCGCAAATCCCGTCGAGTCGAGATATAATGTCAACCTTCCCGTGACGCGGAACATCGACCTTCCCCCGACTCTCATTTCTCGTTTCGACTTGCTTTACCTCGTCCTTGATCAGGTGGACGAGACTTTGGATCGTAGACTAGCCGAACATCTTGTCGGCCTGTACCTTGAGGATGCCCCACTGACCGGTAGCGAATACGACATTCTGGTAGGTTTAAGCAGCTTGGCTCGAGGTGTTTAAATTGACGCCGTGTAGCCCCTTGAAGATTTAGCAGCATATATAGATTACGCTCGCAACCACCTCAATCCCGTGCTGAGTTCAGAAGCTAGTGACGAACTCGTGGCTGCGTACGTCTCTCTGCGCTCCGTTGGTGCATCCGACCCCCGGTCATCGGAGAAGAGAATCACTGCTACAACCCGCCAATTGGAGAGCATGATCCGTCTCTCCGAGGCACACGCTCGGATGCGTTTCGCCGCACACGTAGAAGCACAGGACGTCCAAGAAGCGTGCCGTCTCATGCGCGAGGCCATCAGGACCAGTGCGATGGATCCACGCACAGGCAAGATTGACATGGGCTTGCTCAATACGGGTACTGGCACAGGACAACGCAAGCTGCGAGACGACATGCGGAAAGAAATCTTGGCAGTATTGGAGGGCAGCAGTGGTAAGGGCAGGGTTATCAGATGGGGCGACGCTATGAGGCGTTTGGGCGAGCAGAGTAGCATTGCCGTTGATGCTGCAGAATTCACGGAGGTAATCAAGGCACTCGAGAATGAGGGCTTGCTGATCGTCATTGGGGAGCGGGACAAGAGGATGATTAGGAAGGTCGAGGGTGCGTGAGGGGAGGGTATTACGTTTTTCCAGGGAGACCTAAATGTACGGCTCAAATTCCAACCAGGAGGACACGCTGAAGGAAGGCGAAATTCACAATTGAAGGGGTTTGGTGTATCTCGTGTATCTCGATGTAGTGCCTCACGACATCACTCAACGTAGGCAACAAAATTATTTTACCAGTGTACCAACACACGTATATGTGAGATGCAGACGGCTCAGTTGTGTGGTGTGCTGGGCGACAACAGGTGCAAAGGGCCGAGAGCTCATGCAGTCCATCGATTCATGGACATAAAACTGAAGTGGATCGATGAAGCATAGATGAAAACCCCAACAGCGAAAGATGATTGTAGAAATGCTGTAAATAACAGAAAACAACTGGAATGGACCTGGGTAAGAGGGAAAAGTAAAGCGTCAATCCATGGAAAGACTATCAGTTTTATCATGTACCTACATAACCTATCAGATCCGAGCACACATCTCCTTGACTTCCTCTATAACTTTTTCCAAGCGTTGCATCCCATCTGTTTCCAGGACATCGCAGTCCCAGTTATCGGTCAGCATGTCTGTAACAACAGTCGGATGTGCCAGAATCCGATGTGGCGTCAATTCTTGCGAGTGAGCGTCGTATTTGTAGAAGCACAAGCGAGTGCCAAACGCACTAACGCCGTGCAAAACTGGTATGGCCAAGTTTGCTCGCAAGTCCCCAACACGCTGCCTCATCTGGCTATCCGCCTCTTTGCGTTTAGAACTGAAGCGGAAGGAGGCAGAGGGATTCACTTCCATCCAGAAGACCGGACGCCGTTGGAATACTATAACGAAAATTATGGTGACGTTGGTACTATCACCTTGGATTTTGTACTGCGGCAGGAGCTCGTACGGGCCATCGAAAGAGAACAGATTATAGAGGAGACGAGTATATGGACCATAGAATACAGATTCGTTTGTGCCAGCAGGATCGCTCGCAACTGCTGATTTGAACGACCGGGTGATAAAGTCGGGCCACTCGGCCATTCTGGGGGTTTGATATGCAAACTGTTACCGTATTGATGTCTCCATTTTGTTTGAAGCGGAGCTGCAAATGTGGGCATTGGATGGACCAAAACAAGTGTCTAATTTAGGTCCCGCTCAGCTACCTAGAAATTCACAAATCACTTTTCCACATTGTTTTGAAAACTACTATAAACTTTTGTAAAGATACTGATGTTGCTAGTCAAGCACAGTGCCATGGATCCTGGCATTCAGAGTCAAAACTCATAGCAGAGGCCTGCCAGAATGCAGAATGCAATTCCAAAGCCACCTTGAGCACCACAGTTCGAAAAATTCGCAGGTGGCGATGCCGTGGGAACTTCCTTAAAAGCAAATGCTGCCGTCAGGCGGGTGGCAGGGAAGGGGGTCGAGCATTTGGGTGGGCCCTGCTGGGCATCACACTGTCATGGCTCGGGTGGAATGGCTCGGGAGAGTGCCGAGGCACCCCGTTCATGTCCTACATATGTTTATCTATGTTTTTGGCTAATGAAAAGTGGGAAATTTGCGTCGGGAACAGGTTGTAAAGTGCAAAATCCACTTGTAGAGTGTGTTAAGTCACTTGGCACCGGGAAATTTGCAGCCAAATTTTCCCAGGTGGGAGGGCGGCCCGTGCCGATTTTTTTGCGTGGCGCTTGGTCGCGATCACGTGACCGCTTCCCGCGCCCGAACACCACTCATCCAGCACATTTGGGCGGGTCTCTTCGCAGAATATCCATTTATTTCATGAATAATTACATGGCCTGCATAGAGTGGCTTTCAGTAGCATTGAATTGAGTGCCGATGAACAGGCAAGGGTTGTGTGCAGCCTGCAAGTCGCCGACCCTACTTTCTCGCACGCGACGTGCCCTCCACTTGGTCAGCGGCCCATGCATTTGCAGTGGCTGTGTGCACAGCCACCAGAAAAATTTCCGGAATAAATTGAACTGACTTAGCTAATAGACTAGCTAAGTCATCATGTTGCTTTCTATGGTCAAAAAATTGGTCACCCCCGAAAAATTTGGGAAAAAATTTGAGCAAGATGTACACAAATCATTGTGTTTGCCTGCCTGCAACTGTAGTAGATCACTTTCGACAAACTGTTTTCCAGACCTGGACTAGGATAGTGCCCAGGGATTAAGATAGAAGATAGACACAGTTTGCATATTAACCCCCACCATCAGAATGGCCGAGTGGCCTGACTTTATCACCCGGTCATTCAAATCAGCAGTTGCCAGTGATCCTCCTGGTACAGACGAATCTGTATTCTATGGTCCATATACTCGTCTCCTCTATAATCTGTTCTCTCTGGATGGCCCGTACGAGGTCATGCCTCAGTACAAAGCCCGCGGCACTCAAGAGAAAATCGACATCACTGCAGTGTTTGTTGTAGAGCTCCGACAGCACCCAGTGCTCATAATAGAAATCAAATCCCCTGCCAACCTCCCCCATGCCTCTAAGCGTGAAGAGGCGGATAATCAGATGAGGCAGCGTCTTCAGAGCTTAGGACGACAATTGACCATCCCTGTTCTACACGGCATCAGTGCATTTGGCACTTGCTTGTGCTTCTACACGTACCATACTCGCTCGCAAGAGGTGACACCGGCGGGTATTCCGGCTCACCCAACTCTTGTGTCAGATGTCGCTCGTCAGATGTCGCTCCAGTCAATCGCTGGAATTGTGACGTCCTGCAAGCTGATGGAGTGGAACGCTTGAAAAAAGTTGTAGAGGAGGTGAAGCAGATGTGTACTCAAATCTGATCGGTTATGTGGGTACACAATAAAGCTGATAGTTGCTTCGCACACACTAAAGTCTTACTTTTCCCTCTCACCTAGCATGTGCCATGAACTGCCATGAACTAGCATTCAAGTGCAAAGATGCAAGACACGTCTCACTCCTGTATACATTCCTGTGTGTTTGAAGGTAGTAAAAAATTGTAGTTCGTGTTTCTACAGATATGCTCCCATGGATCGACTCTGTCAAGCCCTGTCATCCCCTTCCCGATATGTTCAAGTGTGAATTTCACCCTCCTTCAACATTGCCTCTGGGTTGGAATTTGATTCATACCTTTGGGACCACTGAGTCAGCGGAAATCTTATTTCTCGAGTCCAAGTTGCTTTGAATCGGGTTCCCGTGTAATGTGGGCTGCAAGGCCGCCAAGGACCCCTTGCATGAAGCATGCACACCTCGGGATGCGATCTTATGACCGTACTACGAAGACAATTTAGACCCTGGATTCGAGAGTTAATCATACTGGGCTCTCCCACTAGTAGTACATCCCGAAGGCCCTCTGGGCTCCCCTGCATGCCACAGCAACAATTGCGCACGAAGTTGGAGTATAGTTGAGTACGCAGTGGAAGTAAACTTCCGAGTGGCTGGGGCAATGTTCCCGCGACTTTTTCAGTTGCGAACAACTCGGAAAGGAGCCGCCGCGCTCGCGCTTACGATGGTTGCCCCCTTGCCTCGCGCAAATACGAATAAGTTGAGTGCTGACATATTAGTCGCAGAACTGGAAAGTGCCTGACTTCAACCCGAATTGGGAGATAAGGACATATGTGAGTGGCAGTGTTCGAAGTGCCAGCAGCATGCCAGTGGCTCGCCAGAAAGCCAGGCATGGCAAAGCCACAGACCACAGCCATGGTGGTGGTGGAAAGTAACACATTCTGATTGGGTGAGGGTCACATGACATGGCAGTAAACAAAACAAATATTGTACTATGCTTCACCTGGTGCTTGTAAAACTCATGAATAGCACAACAACAACTGAATGATTTTTGGTCTAATTTTTTGTGGTAACAAGATTACACTTAGGACTGGTACCATGAAAATTTTGAGAAGAAAGAATGATGGAAAAGTTGTGAATAGTGAAGATAAAAATTGTAGGTCTGGATTCACCCATATCCTGTGCTGTCCAGCAGTAGATTCAAGGTGAAGAATCAAAGTTTCCTATCAATTTTTGTACTATCCAAAGTTATCTATGGGACTTCTGTGGCTTGCATAGATGTGAGATAGCTGATTAGTACCCATTCAATGGATCATCAGATGAGTTCTGCAACATCTTTTATCAAACAAAGTAGACAGAGTTATGTTTACACAGTACTGCTCATCATGCTATCAAATTCTTGCTCATCATCTTCACCCTCTGCATCAAGTTCAATTAATTCATACAGCTCCAATTCTTCATCCAGGGACCTAAGACCAATTCTCTCTGTCATCTCCACCCAGCTTTTGTCCTGAAAGTTGAAGAGTGAAGAGGGAGTTTCCTTCTCAAATGGAGAAGTGAAATCAACATCACCCTCATCATCTGCATCTGACCATTGGCCAAGGACATCAACCCCATGTAGCCCATATAGTCACAACATATAGGTAGCCTGCATGCCAAAATGCCAACACTTATATAGACCCCAAGACAGGCCTGTCTAAATAGATTAGCCATGACACATGGACAGGCCTGAGGGCCTATAGTGAGAGCAACATGTGTACAGGCCCATAAGTGCAATGCCACAACATATGGGAGGGCCTGTGGAGGGTAAGGATGCTGCAACATATAGATGGGCCTGTGACCAAGTAAGTATGCTGAGCTACTGTAAGACATGGACAGACCTGTCCATGGTAGGGTGCACCCCAGTCACAATATCAGGATGGGCCTGCCTATTGTATCATGAAGAAGGTTGCAACATATGGACAGGCCTGCCCATTGTAAGGAATCCACATTCCTTGGATGCATAAGCCCTATCATTGACCATTCTGCAACTATCATTATGTTCCCAGACCTCTTGCATCTGCCATTGTTCACATGCTACATTCCTGCCTACCTCACTACCTTCCCACACCCTTGCTCCCTCTTGCACAATGCTATACCTGTGGCTGCTGTGCTCCAGTTGCTTCCCTTCCTTCAGATTCTTTCTTTTACATCAGGAAATTAATCGATGTCTATCGTGCCTTTCATGTGCATGGATAGTCAAAAAAGTCCAGATAGTTTCCAGGACTATTTCTAGTAGATTTGATTTCTATTTTGACTATCCATACTATTTTTCTGACTATTCATACCATTTCTGTCTGACTATCTGGTCTATTTTTGACTATTTGTACTATTTGTGACTTTCCAGACTTTTCATGAGGGCAACTTTTTTGATAGCAGGCTCACATAGTTCACAAATAATGCATCATGAGATCTCATTCATTTACCACAAAGCATAGTAGGGAAAAAAAATTAAAATGAGCATAGTAAGCGCTTGTGTCTTGATTCAAGTGCAAGCAGGGATTGGACAGCAGAAAGAATGATTAAATGTTTATGCTAATGGGTGTCTGAGTGATTGGGGGAGGGATGGGAGAGTATGCAATATATGTATGAAATATTCTGTGCTGTGTGATGTAGGGGATTGTGATGAGGGGACATCCAGCCAAGTCCATGCTGTCAACTGGTCAGCAAGATACTCATAGCATACAAAAAATCTCACAGATGCTTTGATGTAAATCAGTATTAACAGCAAAATAAAGCTCATCCATCAGGTCACCTGGAGAACTGCCATTGTCCAACATCTCTGTGGAGGGGATAATGAGGGTGTGAGCCATAGCAACAATCTCACTCATCGCAGCATTATTGCATTTAGGAATGGATGTGTGATAGTTGTGAGTGCTGGTGCCCCAATTCTGCTCAGAGAATGCCAGTGCACTCGATGACTCCTTCCCAGACACTTTGTTGAGCTTGAGTGGAGTTTTTGCCATCACCCTCATACCATGGGTACTCATTTGATTGTCAACTTGCACCTCCCCCCTTTAGAATAGCCAAATGGCATGCTCAAGCTAAAGTAACAGTTAAAACTGTGGATCGATGACCAACAAAGAGTTATGTACTGCAGCAGCACCCCTCTGACAGCATGTTTCTTCATTGTGTTGGTGCCCAGTCCTGGAATGTCAGGGCATCTGATTCAAGGCCAAAGATGGGCATGCACAAAGAGTTGCAGAATGAAGTGTGATTGATAAGCATGTGCTGGGTTTGTTGCATTGAGGTCTTGATATAGGAAGGAAAGTGGTCCATCTATGAGTTCATTGCAAGTTCACCTGACAGTGGTGGCAGACTGTGCATCATCATATGGATCTGATGCAAGAAAATGAGTGATGAGTGTGATGGCAGTAGAGCCAAAGTTGCTGTGCCACAGACTGAGTTGCTGAGTTGCCTGCCCAAAAAATGAGTCAAGCATCTAGTTTAAGTGTAAACAGAATAATCTTACCAGCATGAAAGTTGGCATCCCTGGGTGTACTGCATGAGAATCAAAATCTGAGACAAGGGAGGTTGTGATAATGCGAAGGGCAGTTGTGAGCTCCAGATCTGGGATTGCCCACAGATCAGGGAAGGACCTGGTGTGGGACACTACCTCTGGGTAGCATGTGAATAGGGGAAAGCTGTAGGGGAAAATCCCTAGGCTTGACCCAAGGGGTGCTGAGTAGGAAGGAGATGTAGAATGCGATGGTAGAGTCAGTCGAAGAGTTGAATGTGGGTCACAGAATTTAATTCCACAGAGTCGAAGGTAGGGACAGACTTGCTTTTAAAATTCCGGATGATGATATTGCACTGAGGAAGTAACTCGGAGATGAATTAAGTGCACAGGAGAGGAAAACGAGTACTAGTGGAACAAGGACACAAAGATGCAGTAGACACAGTAGACACAAAGACACGGATACACAGCAGACACAGAGGACATGAAGACTCTTTGAACTCTTTAGACTCGCACAAGACACAGGATGTGGGTCCTAAAAGAGATGATTCTCATTTCATTGCTGAGGCAGAATTATATAGTACATGGATAGTAAGGTACTGATCAGAGAAATGTGGGGCAGGAGAAGCAAAACTCCAAAAAATAAAGGGGGCGATGTGTCAGACATCAAAGCCATACAGCAACCTGTGAAAACAAACTGTAAGGTAGTAACTGAGAAAGACAACAGGAAAGACAGGTATCTTCTGACAGGATGAGTGTATGCTGTACCGTAGAGTGGAACACGAAGGGTAGAGGCCATAGGTAGAAAGGGGTTCTCACATTGTGGAGAAAGGTTTGTGGGAAAGGAACAAGAGGGGTAACTGGAGTTTTTACTGATGATCTACATGGCTTCCCAGCTACATGGCGAGGCGAGGGTCAAGGCGACACGACTGCAGAATTCCAGATAGATGAATGTCGGGTTGATGTTGACATGGAATTTTGGGACAGTGACTGATGTGCATTACTGATGGGTAGGGAAGCTCCAAAGGTTTGATGGGTGAGGTGGCACATGAGGCAGATGCACAAGGCAGATGGGATAATTCCGAAGATGACAGATGTGGATGGTAATGGTGGAATTTTGGTGTTGGCATCCCTATTTTGGCCTCAGGGAGTATACTACTCCCTACACCTCCCAGGGTCTTCGAATGCTGATCGTCCTTGGTCAGAGGTCATCGAGTCATGACAGAAGGGTGGTGGAGATATTCAGAAGGTGATGTAATGAAGAAGGCTCGTGTTTGGCCACATGGCTTGTGTGAACAAAAACTCTGCACCTGGGTAACATGTCAGCAACAGCCCTGCGGAATTAAAAACTTGCCCAGAAACTGTCTCATCGTCAGATTCACCCTGGTTACTCTACCACCTTGCTTCTCAGACTCTTGAAACTCTCGCCAACTACCATGCAAGCCTACTCCATCAACAACACATGTCCTGTGTTCAGCATGAGGGACCAGGTGACCATGGTGCTTGCTGCAGCTCTAGGGCACGTTTGGGACTTGATTGAGGGGGCGCCACAGCCAGAGGAGAGGCTGGAGACCATCTATGCATGGGTGGAGGACTGGGACAAGACATGGGTGAGCAACCTTCCACTGCAGTGCATCATGTGTTGACAGAGATCCACAGGCCAGCATTCACTTGTGGTGGAAATACGTCGACAACAATGGAATTTCCGTGCCAAAGGTTCACGATGAGTGCATGCGTGACTACACCAGGGAATCTGCGATGTACCAAAGCCTTTTAGTCCCGGGTGCCATCGCCATCACCAACCTCCGTTGCCCAGTGGAGCAGAGGCAGATCCACATCGATGACATCTTCGAAGACTACCAGGAGAGGGTTGAGTTGAGGGTGCAGCTCGAGGCAGAGAGGTTGACAAGGGAACCCTCTATGCTCATGCACAGACAGGCAGTGATGGCAGTAGGTGAAGGTCAAGGCTGCATGCCCAGCAATACTGAAGCAGGGGAGTCCTTGAGTGGAACTGGACAACAAGTGAGGCAGCAGACAGAAGGTACAGGCAAGGGGAAGGGCAAGGAAAAAGTACACCCCACCCTCCAGGAAACTCCGAGTGCATTGGCTAACATTCAGAAACTCCACAGGCCACAGATGAAGTCAATGAGTTGGAGAACAATGAAGGTGAACACCCACTGAACCCTGACCCATCAAAAACTGGATTGAGGGTATCCTACTCTTTGACTTTAAGCTTGTTCATGTCCCTGCTATTCGACATCAAGCCCCAGATGCACTTTCTAGATGACAGCCCACTGAGGAAGACTATGAGGAGGGTGAGGCTGATGCAGAGGAAGCTGATGAGTGGTTGGAGAGTATTCTTTTCACAGAAGCCCGTCCCCTTCCGTACAATGTCATGACCCTCCCATCCTTCCTTTCCAATGATATGTCCCAGGATGTCCTTTTACGTAGAATCCTCCACTTCCTTCGAACAACAGAACTGCCACCATTTCCTTCCAACACTGCCTGCAAGCGTTTCATTCGCAGGTCCCTCCAGTTCTTCCTTTGTGGAGACCAGCTCTTTAAACGTCGAGGCCCCCATCCTCCAGCTAAGGTCATCTTCGACCCAGGTCTCCATGCTCAGATCCTTGGTCATGCTCATGAAGAACTTGGTCATCGTGGAGTCTTTGGAGTCTTTCAGACCATCAGACAGCACTTTTATTGGCCTCAGCTCTATCAGGATGTTGCCCACCATGTCTGTTCCTGCCATGAATGCCAGATCTGAAGCACTTGTAAGGCAGAGGTCCCCATCACCATCTCCACTTCCCCTAGAATCTTCATGAAGGTTTATGTCGATGTCATGCTCATGCCCAAAGCTTGTGGATATCACTATCTTGTTGCAGCTCAAGATGATCTTTCCCTCACTGCAGAAGGTCATGCTCTTTGACATGCTAATGCAGACAGTCTTGCTAAGTTCTTCTGGGAAGAGGTTTTCTGTCATTATGGTGTTGTTGTGCAGGTTGTCACTGATAATGGCAGTGAGGTCAAGGGTGCCTTTGAGAAACTCATGAGGCACTATTCCATTCTGCAGATTCACATCTCCCCATATAATTCAAAAGCGAATGGAGTTGTAGAGCGTGGACACTTTGTTATCAGAGAAGCTATCATTAAGGCTTGCGAAGGAGACCTTTCGCTCTGGCCTTCCAAGGTTCATCATGCTTTCTTTGCAGATAGGGTTACTACTCATCACTCCACTGGATTCAGCCCTTACTTCCTGCTCCACGGTCTTGATCCCATCTTGCCCTTTGATCTCTTTGAGTCTACATGTCTTGTTGAAGGGTTCTGGTCTGGAATGACTTCTCAGGAGCTCCTTGCACTTCATGTTCGTCAGTTGGAGAAGAGAGAGGAAGACATCAATGCCACTTTCACCACTCTGCAGAGATCTCATTTGCACTCCAAGGGTCAGTTTGAGAGGAGGTATGCATTACGATTGGTGAAGTCTGCTTATGAGCCAGGAGACTTGGTATTGGTTCACAACACTCAGGTGGAAAAGGAACTGGATCGTAAATCAAAGCCACACTACCTTGGTCCCTATGAAGTTGTTTGTCGCACCAAGGGAGGTTCCTATGTCATGAAAGAACTTGATGGCACCATTTCAGCTCAGGGAGTCGCAGCGTTTCGACTCATTCCCTATTATTCCTGACACACTCCCTTACCAGAAGTTATGGAAAAAGATAGCCAGGAAGAAGGGGGAGGTAATGGCAATGATGATGATGAAAATGATGATGAAGATGAAGATGAGGAAAACCAAGAACACAATAATGAAAATGACTATGACTCAGATGACTATTCATGATTTCTCCTTTCTCTTTTGATTTCTTACCTTTATCCTCTCTCAGTCTTTTCTTCATTTCCTTCGGGTTTTTCTGTCTTCCCTGGGTTCCCTGCATTGGTCGCAATCGGGGACGATTGCATTTCTTCTTGCCAGTGGATGTCACACACCAAAGGTGTTTGATGAGGTGGACATGGATGTAGCTGATGAATAGAGGTGAAGACCATAGCCCTCATGTGAAGAAGGACAGCCAGCAATGTCAGCAGTCATCCCTTGCACAAGAACAGGTTGTTGGTGCCAAAGAAAAAGGAGGAGGCAAGTTAAGTGCCAATAAAGTTCTTAAGCACCTGTGTATGGCATTCCGGTTTTTGACATATCTCCACCAGTTCTGCAGACACCAAAACCATTCCCACACTCACTTGTAGTGCTCAGCCACCCGATCCTACCTTCCAGGATTGGAAAGGATTTGTGCACTCCACATGTTTCTACAGCACTCCCTCCAAAAGATGCTCATTTTGCTAATTCTTCTGATATGGCTGCCTCCACATCAGTCATTTCGCTTGTCCCCTTTTCTAGGGACCATGGCTACATATATCTACCAGGGGTTCCTACC
Organism: Pisolithus orientalis; assembly: GCF_024613125.1. NCBI lineage: Eukaryota > Fungi > Basidiomycota > Agaricomycetes > Boletales > Pisolithaceae > Pisolithus > Pisolithus orientalis. Next base: position 55,521 of record NW_026260886.1, on the reverse strand, counting down.
AGCTTCTGTCCTGAAGCATCCTGGTACATCCCACCCTCATCTGCCCCCTCTCAGCCCATCCAGCTTGGACAGTGTGTTCTTTTTGTCAGTATGACCTCCAGGAGGACATTCTTTGGTCACCTCAGGTCTGTCATTTGCTTGGAAATGTCTTATGTGGTCGTTTCAGTCTCTCCAGTCCAAGAAGCATATGGATCCTTCCTCCCTGCCCCCTGCAACGTCTTCATACCAGTCTTGTCCATCATTCTTCCAAAATTGCGACAGCTACAGTATAATCTACTGTTCTCCACTCTCCCTGATCACATCCATGATGAGTATGATGCACATCTTGCCTCCTTGTTGCAAGATACAGCAGAAGACACTCCCCCTTCATCGTCTCTTCCAACAGAGCCTCATTCATGAAGTTTTTATTTGCTTCACTGAGAGGATGGTTTGGGGGGGAAAGTTGCGATCCCCTATGCTCCTGTCACCCCACAGACCCCCAAAACTTGACCCCTGTTGACATCTGACTCACCCTGTCCACTTTTGGATGTACTATATTGGCATCAGATCAGCACTGCCTCTCTGTCATCCCACTTTGGCCTAGAAGTGATCTCTTTGAGATGTGACATGCACAGCCTCCCCCTAATGTGATTCCAGTGCACTTTCCCAGTTCCTGACATTGCTTGACTCATACTGTGACATTCTGACTGTCTTTGACTCACCTATTGCCAATACTTACCAATCTTTTGACTTTGCTTACTGATTCTTCGCTTTTTTGCTGACTTATCCTTACCAATGCTTACCAATGCTTACCAATGCTTTCCAAGACAATTACCCATCGCTTACATTCCTTACTCATCAGTTACCAATCACTTACCAAGTGTTTGCACCTTGTTTTCCATAGGCAACACCCCTGTACTGTATATAAGTCACTGTACTTAGGTAGCAAAAAAAAAAGGAGACATCAGAGAGCCACTCTTGCTCGCAATTTATCATCTCTCAGTAAATCATTCATCAGCTTCGATAGTTGAGACTTTATTAAGGGTCTAGCTATCATCTACTTCACTTATCATCATCTATCATCCATATACTTCACTCCAAGCCCTCCCTGAGCTCAGTACAGCTTAGGACATTGAATTAAGTCACCATCCATCCTTCTGTAGGCTGACAGCAGTCTTCCCTATCGCTTTCTATCACATTCTTGCTCCCTCTTCATCAGGAGCACCCCCAACCCTCAGCACTCATCTTTGAGTGTTTTAGCTTGCGAAAACCCTCCCAAAGAACAGGTTCTACCATCTAGGTACCGCATAGGCACACCACCACTCGCTTTCATTGTCTTTTGTGTTGGTTTTGGTTGGTTTTCACCACTGAACCTCACTTTGACTCACACCGTGGTGCGCAAAGCAGCAGGAGTTGCAGCACATGCACTGGCCTGGTCTCTGTCCACCATGATGTGGTCAACAGCCTCTCTCAGTGAGTTACACTCAGGGAAGTGTGGAATTTGGCTTCTGTCCACAAGATAGAGATGGTTGTCTGTACCTCTCGTGATCTTACCAGCACAGATATAAACTTCAATGAGCACGCACATCCTTGTCCAGTGGTTGGGGTCTGCACAGAAACTGCAGCCAGGTCTGCATTGCTGTGGTGGAGGCTGTGTCTGGAAGTTGTATTCCTGTTTAACAACAGTACTGGCAGGTGGCACCTGCAGCCAGTGTCGAGGCAGAGTTGTTCAACATCTTTGAGGTAACAGGTGATATCTTTAGTATGCCCAGAAAACTTCAGGGCTGTGTTGGGACCCCTGAGTGGCATATCTTTCACTCCAGACATTATGCGAGGTGGTGCAGGGATCTGGATTGGAATTCAGGGAATGATAGGAGCAGAATTCAAGAGAGTCAAGGCAGGAGTATTCTGTATGGGTATTTGAGTAGAAAGGATGATAGCAGAATTTGCAATTAGGGGGTGGGAAGGAAGGAGAAGCTGTTCAGTGGCTAGTTCTGAATTACTGGATGGTGAGGCAATGAAGGAGTTAGTTCTGAAAGAGGTGAAAGTTCTTGACACTTGGAGGGAGGATCAAAAGGTTTGTCAAAGTCAAAACCTCCTGGAAATACTGGGTAAAATGCTGGGGACTCTGGGCTCTGAAAGATCTCATCTAAACTGAGATCTGAGTCTGACAAGTGTGGCTCTGAAATATCTCTAGGATCAGCTACCAGGATTAAGATTTCTGATGAAGAAATAGATAGTCTGCAGAAGGGCTCTAGGAGCTCTTTGAGTTTGGTTCTTTGACAAGTGGGTCATAAGGGTCTCCTTTCCAGATCTACAGACCCCTCATGGTGGGCTCCAAAATGTTGTGGGACACAACTTTTGGGAAGCACATGACTAGAGTAAGGCTGAAGGGAGAATTCCCTAGGATCATCCCAAGGGGTGCTGTGTGGAAGGAGAAGTTGAGAATGAAACTAGAGGGTGGTGGGGAATTTGAGTGAGAGCCCCAGAATTTAATTCTGGACAGATGTGGATGCACGAGGAACAGTGAGATGGGTATATGAAATTCCAAGAAGCTGATTTGCACCAGGAGCAGTGTATTTGGAGTGAGGGGGATATGGGATAAGGTGTACAGGACAGGGGGATGCAAGAGACATGAAGACCACTGGAGATGCTGGAGACATGGTAGACTCAATATATGCACTTAGACTCTGAAAACTCTTGAACTCATAGAACACACACTACTGGTGACTCTAAAGGTGGGTGGTATATTTCCAACATCATGGTGGAATTATATAGTACAAGGGAAGTAGGTACAAGTTGGAGGAAGGTGGGGCAGAAAAACTAAAAGACTGGAAAAGAAAGGAAAGGACACCAGATGTCAGTGAAATACAGATGCATGTGAAATAGTCCAGTGGGTAGTAGACAAGAGTAAGAATGGGACAACAGTAAGGGGTATCTTCCAACAGAATGAGAGTATGTGTACAAGTGGGAGGTGGAGCTGAGTGGCACAGGAGGGCAGAGCATAGTGTACTGGCATGCAGTCCAGCTTGTGGAATTTAGGGTGACAGGGGAAACCAGAGTTTTTTAGAGGTAAGTGGCATGGATGACTGGTGACATGGCTGAGCAGTGTCACACACCAAAGGTGTTTGGTGAGGTGGACATGGATATACCTGATGAATGGAGATGAAGACCATAGCCCTCATGCCAAGAAGGACAGCCATAAATGTCAGCAGTCATCCCTCACACAAGAATGAGTCATCAATGCCAAAGAAAAAGGAGGAAGTGAGTTAAGCACCAGTTAAAGTTCTTGAGTGCCTGTGTACAGCATTCCAGTTTTCAACATATCTCCACCATTTCTGCAGATACCGAAACCATTCCCACACTCACTTGTAGTGCTCAGCCATGTGATCCTACCTTCCAAAATTGGAGAGGATCTGCACACTCCACACATTTCTACAGCACTCCCTCCAAAAGACACTCATTTCAATAATTCTTCTGATATGGCTGCCTCCACATCAATCATTTTGCTTGTCCCCTTTGCTAGGGACCATGGCTACATATATCTACCAGGAGTCCCTACCAGCTTCTGTCCTGAAGCATCCTGGTACATCCCATCCTGTCTGCCCCCTCTCAGCCCATCCAGCTTGGACAGCACATTCTTTTTGTCACTATGACCTCTAGGAGGACATTCTTTGGTTGGCTCAGGTCTGTCATTTGTTTGGAAAGGTCTTATGTGGTCATTTCAGTCTCTCCAGTCCAAGAAGCATATGGATCCTTCCTCCCTGCTCCCTGCAACATCTTCATACCAGTCTTGTCCATCATTCTCCCAAAATTGCGACAGCTACAGTATAATCTACTGTTCTCCACTCTCCCTGATCACATTCATGACAAGTATGATGCACATCTTGCCTCCTTGTTGCAAGATACAGCAGAAGATGCTCCCCCTTCATCCTCTCTTCCAACAGAGCCTCATTCATGAAGTTTTTATTTGCTTCACTGAGAGGATGGTTTGGGGGGGAAGGTTGCGATCCCTCATGCTCCTGTCACCCCACAGACCCCTAAAGCTTGACCCCTGTTGACATCTGACTCACCCTGTCCACTTTTGGATGTACTATATTGGCATCAGATCAGCACTGCCTCTCTGTCATCCTACTTTGGCCTAGAAGCAATCTCTTTGAGATGTGACATGCACAGCCTCCCCCTAATGCGATTCCAGTGCACTTTCCCAGTTCCTGATGTTACTTGACTCATAATTTGACATTCTGACTGTCCTTGACACACCTATTGCCAATACTTACCAATCTTTTGACTTTGCTTACTGGTTCTTCACCTTTTGGCTTACTTATCCTCACCAATGCTTACCAATGCTTTCTAAGACGATTACCCATTGCTTACATTCCTTACTCATCAGTTACCAATCACTTACCAAGTGTTTGCACCTTGTTTTCCATAGGCAACACCCCTGTACTGTATATAAATCACTGTACTTAGATAGCTGAATAGGAAGAAGACATCAGAGAGCCCCTCTTGCTTGCATTTTATTATCACTCAGTAATTCATTCAGCAGCTTTGATAGTTGAGACTTTATTAAGGGTCTAACTATCATCTACTTTGCTTATCATCATCTATCATCAATCTACTTTGCTCCAAGCCCTTCCTGAGCTCAGCACAGCCTAGGACATTGAATTAAGTCATCATCCATGCTTCTGTAGGCTGACAGCAGTCTACCCTATTGCATTCTATTGCATTCCTGCCAGATGTCAACCTACAGAAGAAGAGTATGAAGAAGGCAAAGCTGATGCAGAAGAGGCTGATGAGTGGTTGGAGAGTATTCTTTTTACAGATGCCTGTCCATCTTTGGTCAGCATAACTTGTCAACAACTTGCACATGAGTCCACCTATGCCATTACCCTCCCATTGTTCCTGTCCAATGATATGTCTCAAGATGTCCTTTTATGTCAAGTCCTACACTTCCTTCATACTACAGAACTACCCCCATTCCCTTCCAATACTGCTTGCAAGCACTTCATTCACAGATCCCTCCAGTTCTTCCTTCATGGAGACCAGCTCTTTAAACATCAAGGTCCTCATCCTCCAGCCAAGGTCATTTTCAATCCTCATCTCTGTGTTCCGATCCTCAGCCATGCTCACAAAGAACTTGGTCATTGTGGAGTCTTTGGAGTCTTTCATACAGTCAGACAGCACTTTCACTGGCCTCAGATGTACCAAGATGTTGCCCATCACATCCACTCTTGCCATGAATGCCAGATCCAAAGCACTTGTAAAGCAGAGGTTCCCATCACCATTTCTGCTTCCCCCAGAATCTTTATGAAGGTCTACATCAATGTCATGCTCATGCCCAATGCACATGGTTATTGCTATCTTGTTGCAGCTTGAGATGATCTTTCCCTTGCTGCAGAAGGTCATGCTCTTCATCATGCCAATGCAGAAAGTCTTGCTAAATTCTTCTGGGAAGAAGTCTTCTGTCATTATGGTGTTGTTGCCCAGGTTGTCACTGATAATGGCAGTGAGGTCAAGAGTGCCTTTGAGAAACTCATGAAGCATGACTCCATCCCCCAGATTTGTATCTCCCCATATAATTCCAAGGCAAATGGAGTTGTAGAACACAGTCACTTTGTTATTGTCAAGTCTGGGCCTACTCCAACCAACTCCAACACTAAACAAGGTCTAGAGAGTGGTTTGGAAGCAAGTCTGATACAGGGAAGCAGAACTCCAACTGGTGGAGTGTCAGCAGGAATGAAGACCACCAAAACAAAAGCAGAGCAGAGTGAGGGTGTCAGGTTTAGTTCATGTGCTACCCCCTTGCATGATCTCAGCCCTCATATTTCAGAGGGAGAGTACAGATGGAGAGTAGGAGATAACTCCAACAGGCAGAAGTCAGAGACAGAAGGAGTAGGAACTAAGTTGATATTCATACTGAGGAATGGTGGAGTACAATACATGTGTCAAGTCTGGGCCTCCTCTGACCAACTCTGATGCTATATAAGGTCTAGAGAGTGGTTCAGAAGCAAGTCCAACATGAAGGAACAGAACTCTGACTGGTGGAGTGGTGGCAGGAACGAAGGCCACTGAGACACAGGCAGAGCAGAGTGAGGATGTCAGGTTTAGCTTGCACACTACCCCCTTGCACAATCTCAGCCCTCATATTTCAGAGGGAGAGTACAGATGGAGAGTCAGAGATAACTCTGACAGGCAGAAGACAGAATCAGAGGGAGTAGGAACTAAGTTGATATTCATACTGAGGGATGGCAGAGTATGATACATGCTTTTATACTACTACGGAGGTACAGTAACTGGAATTGGAACTGACATATGGAGACTCGTAAAATTTCAAGTAAAACTTCCCAGATGACAAATGAAGGGTAGACAGAGGACATACGAGTGGGTAACATAGGACATCCAAAAAAGGAAACAGTCCAGGCACTGGACCATGCAGTGCATGTGCTGCAGAGTACCTGACTGTGTGCTGTCAGAGAGAAGTCTGAAGGTAGTCACATGACCCCTCAGAGAATGGTCTGCCTGGTCCAGTAGGAGAGCAACACAAGTCCAACAGTAGTCAGAGTGGAGATGGTTCATAGACAATAGAAGGTGGGCAGAGTTGGTGTGGAGTGAGTGAACAACTGGTGGAAAAGGGTGTGGAGTTAGTGATGATGCAGGATGAACACACGGTCATGACAGTGCCCCCCCCTTAGGGCCTGAACCCCTGAAGGCCACATGTATGGAATGAGATCAACATGAATTGATCATTTGAAATTATTTTGATGCCTCAAGGATAATGACTTTAGCCACAGCAGAGCTCTGTCGGAGTTCAAAGTACCACTTAAAAACACATGTTAGGGTACCAAACCTTCGTTCCTTCCCCCCATCATCATGTCTCCCCAGTGACAGAGCAAAACTCCCCAGCCAACCCCCTGCCATGTCTGCGACTACTCCCAAGTCATGGATGAAGAGCTGGTCATCCTCACTGATGACTCCACTGACACTGAGCAAGAGAAGTCTGTGGAGAAGGTGCACCGATGAGAGGAGGCCGAGTGGAGAGAGAGAGAGTGCAAGGCCAAGGGAGAGGAGGCCAAGAGGCAGAAGGCAGAGGAGGAGCAGTTGGAGGCAGAGTGGAAGAAGAGAGCAGAAGAGGAGGCTCAGAGGAGAAGGGCGACAGAGGAAGAGGAGGCTCGAAAGAAGAGGGTGGCAGAGGAAGAGGCAGAGAGCCCAGGCCAGGTGGGATGAGGCCACGCAGAGGTGAGTAGCAGATTACTGTGAGTCAGGTGGAGCTGACTCTTTTTTTTTTTTTTTGACCTTACTCTATTTCAGGTTAACTGGCATGGTGTATGATGTCAACACCACCCAGAAGGTCCCTGGGGCCTCTGTGGTGGTCACCGCAACCAAGAGAGCCCCCTGCACTCACTGTATAGCAAGTCTGATGGCAGGCAGTGTGAGCCAGGGCAAGGTAAGACCAGGGCCTGTGTGCCCTGTCATAACAAGAAGAAGACATGCAGTTGGATGTGGGAAGAGGTGGTGGTGGGGCCCTCATGGAAGAGAGCAGGGATGGGGAGCTCCCAAGGAGAGAAGAAGAAGAGGATGCAAGGGAAGGGGAAGGAGAAAGCGACAGAGATGGAGGAAGCAGACAACAAGTGGGAGATAGGCAGAGAAGATGAGGAGGAGCCAGCAACACCACATGAGGGACCCTTAGGAGTGGGGGTCTCCTCCTGGTGGACAGAGTGGGAGTGGGAGTGGCAGCTGCAGGCTGTGGAGAGGTATGTGGCAGCGCATGAGAAGGCTGCAGCAGCCTTCGAGAGGATGGCAAGGGCAGCAGAGCGGATGGCAGAGGCCACAGAGCAGACAGCCAATGAGTGGGGGCTGTACCATGAGTGGGTGGAATGGGTGGAGATGAGGAGGAGGGAGGATGTGCGAGAGGCCAGGATGGCTGAGGTCAAGCACACAGGTGGAGGATGGAAGAGGCCTCAGTCAGAGGTGGAGGAGGACAAGAATGAGGAAGTGGATGAAGGTGCAGAGGGGGATAACAAGGAAGAGGAAGAAGTCAGAGGAGAGAAGGAAGGCAGAGAAGAACAGGAGGGTGGTGGAGGGCAAGCGATGGAAGAGTAGAGTTGTTTTGTTTTGTTTTTGTTTTTGTTTTTTTTTTTTGCCTTTAGTTTGTACATTTTGTACTACTATGAGATAGACTTGTGATTTTGTTTGTGACTCTGAGAAGTGAAATGGATAAGTGGAGAAAATTCTAAAGTACTTAAGGTAGTTTGGTAAGAGGCAGAGTTGGCCCATGGAGGAGGATTATGTAGGCAGAGTATTATGGCAGAGGTTGGTACAGGCCAGGTTTGTGTGGATAGTGTTCATGGAAAGCAGATACTATGTTGGAAGCATGATCTAGCTCAGTTGCAAGCAACCAAGAGGTTTCTTCATCAGCATTCTTGTAACCAGCCCAGTGGACTAGATACAAGAGTTGACAGTGGTGGCAATGGTGGTCCACCTTAGAGTCAAGTATCTCTGATACCTCATACTCAAGGTCACCATCAACATCCACTGGCGGAGGCAGAGGTTGTTGTTGGTTTGGGAAAGGGTTAGTTGCTGTGGCTTCCAGTTGTGAGACATGGAAGACTGGATGTACCAAGCACATAGAGTCAGGGAGCTTAAGGGTGACCGAATGTGTACCTGGCCTGGCCAAGATGGTGAATGGACCTAAGTACTTTTTGGAGAGTTTTTCCGAAGGACAAGTGGAGTGGAGGTACTTGGCTTTGATGTAGGCCTGTTCTCCAACCTTAAACTCAGGTGGAGGTATGTGCTTGGCATTTGAGTCCTAAATCCACCTGCTTCTAAGTTGTCCCCTCTTCTTTCTCTCTCTTCTTTTCTGTTGGTTCTTGGTGTGAGCCTACAACAAACCCTGTTGTTTAGGTCTCGTCACACTTGAACTAGCTTCCTACTCGTTGTACCCTCGCACTGTCCGTCACCATTCCTCACTTCTTCTGTGAAGACTTGTGGGTGTACTTGCCAAGTCCCCCAGCCTCAGAACCCAATCCAAATCTCTTCGTCCCATACATTCCTGAGTGTCACTCGCTCACTCCGCTCTTCGACCACAACCTCTACTCCCTTCTGCCACCCCCCTCTTACCCCTTCTCCATCGAATCTGTCTTCCCCTGCTTGCTCCCTGCTGAACCACAGCAGTCCTGCTACAACCTTCGCCCCTGTCACACCCTAAGACATCCAGATCGCTATGGAAGGCATCCAGGACCAGCTCACCAACCTCCACTGTCACACACCAAAGGTGTTTGGTGAGGTGGACATGGATGTAGCTGATGAATGGAGGTGAAGACCATAGCCCTCATGTGAAGAAGGACAGCCAGCAATGTCAGGCAGTCATCCCTCGCACAAGAACAGGTTGTCAGTGCCAAAGAAAAAGGAGGAGGCAAGTTAAGTGCCAATAAAGTTCTTAAGCGCCCGTGTATAGGCATTCGGGTTTTTCGACATATCTCCACCAGTTCTGCAGACACCGAAAACCATTCCCACACTCGCTTGTAGTGCTCAGCCATGCAATCCTACCTTCCAGGATTGGAAAGGATTTGTGCACACTCCACATGTTTCTACAGCACTTCCCTCCAAAAGATGCTCATTTCACTAATTCTTCTGATATGGCTGCCTCCACATCAGTCATTTCACTTGTCCCCTTTGCTAGGGACCATGGCTACATATATCTACCAGGAGTTCCTACCAGCTTCCATCCTGAAGCATCCTGGTACATCCCACCCTCATCTGCCCCCTCTCAGCCCATCCAGCTTGGACAGCAGTGTTCTTTTTGTCAGTATGACCTCCAGGAGGATGTTCTTTGGTCGCCTCAGGTCTGTCATTCGCTTGGAAAGGTCTTATGTGGTCGTTTCAGTCTCTCCAGTCCAAGAAGCATATGGATCCTTCCTCCCTGCCCCCTGCAACATCTTCATACCAGTCTCAGTCCATCATTCTTCCAAAATTGCGACAGCTACAGTATAATCTACTGTTCTCCACTCTCCCTGATCGCATCCATGATGAGTATGATGCACATCTTGCCTCCTTGTTGCAAGATACAGCAGAAGACACTCCCCCTTCATCGTCTCTTCCAACAGAGCCTCATTCATGAAGTTTTTATTTGCTTCACTGAGAGGATGGTTTGGGGGGGAAAGTTGCGATCCCCTATGCTCCTGTCACCCCACAGACCCCCAAAGCTTGACCCCTGTTGACATCTGACTCACCCTGTCTGCTTTTGGATGTACTATATCAGGCATCAGATCAGTGCTGCCTCTCTGTCATCCCACTTTGGCCTAGAAGTGATCTCTTTGAGATGTGACATGCACAGCCTCCCCCTAATGTGATTCCAGTGCACTTTCCCAGTTCCTGACATTGCTTGACTCATACTGTGACATTCTGACTGTCTTTGACTCACCTATTGCCAAACTTACCAATCTTTTGACTTTGCTTACTGATTCTTTGCTTTTTGGCTTACTTATCCTTACCAATGCTTACCAATGCTTTCCAAGACAATTACCCATCGCTTACATTCCTTACTCATCAGTTACCAATCACTTACCAAGTGTTTGCACCTTGTTTTCCATAGGCAACACCCCTGTACTGTATATAAGTCACTGTACTTAGGTAGCAAAAAAAAAAGGAGACATCAGAGAGCCCCTCTTGCTCGCAATTTATCATCTCTCAGTAAATCATTCATCAGCTTCGATAGTTGAGACTTTATTAAGGGTCTAGCTATCATCTACTTCGCTTATCAACATCTATCATCCATATACTTCGCTCCAAGCCCTCCCTGAGCTCAGTACAGCTTAGGACATTGAATTAAGTCACCATCCATCCTTCTGTAGGCTGACAGCAGTCTACCCTATTGCTTTCTATCACATTCTTGCTCCCTCTTCGTCAGGAGCACCCCCAACCCTCAGCACTCATCTTTGAGTGTTGTAGCTCACAAAAACCCTCCCAAAGAACAGGTTCTACCATCTAGGTACTGCATAGGCACACCACCACTCGCTTTCATTGTCTTTTGTGTTGGTTTTGGTTGGTTTTCACCACTGAACCTCACTTTGACTCACACTGCAACACCCTCAATGCTCTTCGAGACAAAAACTACCAGTTAAGCAACGAGCTAAGAGACGCTCAAGGCACGATTGCGACCATTGAGGGTCAGTGAAACCAATGGAACGCCCTCCCTGCAGATGTAATCCAGAGGAGGATAGAGATGATGGCCAACCCAGGACAGTACACTGGTGATCACACCAAGTTCTCAGAATGGTGGGTCAAAATGAAGGTATGGGTCATGCAGAATAGAACCGCCCTACCAATGGCCCAAGACAAGTGTACTGCAGTATGGTCCCACATGACAGGCCCTGTAGCTGGAAGGTTTGCTCAGGCCAAATTCTCCCTCGCCATTGTCACTGGAGTATGGCCTGATACAGCTGAGATGATAGAGGATATCAATAGGTTCTTTGCCCCCCAGATGGATGTGGAGTGGGCAAAAGCTCAGATGTGCATGATGTGCCAGGGAAACTCTCGCTATGAGGAGTTTTATGCAAAGTTCGAATCCCTAAAGGTTCAGGGACGAGTTACTGACAAAACTGCCAGCTTCCTGCTGGAAAACACTGTCCACCCCACCATCATAAAGGAGGCCCTAAGAAGGGATATACCCAGGGTAATTACCTTCAAATGACAGTCGCATTCCGAGAAGCTGCCCTCACTAGGGACCACTTCAAGCTACTCTATAATCATTATCCCCATGAACCTGCTCCCCATTCCCCCTATAACCACCCTTCATACTCTCCCCGTTTCACTCCTACTGGTACTCAACCCAGTCCACACAGAAGACAGGCCTAAACAGAGGCTGAGGGTATACTACAAGCACTAAAGGAATAGAGACCATGATAAGAGAAAGAGTCCAAGGAAAAACAACAACCAGAGAACAGTGGCCACAGGTAATGCATTGCATGAGTGGGAGTGAGGGCATGGGAAGGTAGCATGTGAATGATGGTGAATGTGAGAGGGGAGCAGATGTAACAGTAGTCACGGAATGGTTAATGATAGGGGCTTACACATCCAGGGAGTGTGGATTCCTCACACCTGCAGGGGACTTAGATGCTGACTATCCCCACTCAGCCACATGGCATGGAGGACATAAATAGCTTGCTGCATGGTGATGGCAATGGTGTGGTGCCAAGGGTTCGAGAACACCAGATGATTCCACATAGAAGCGAAGCAAGCATGGAGCCAAGGAATGCGAGGAGACCATTGAATGCCATGTATAGGCATCTGGACCGATGACATAAGCGCCTCATGGCTGCTAAGTATATAATTGTTAGTGCATGACTCAAACCTTTGCATTGATTTGATTCTTTCCCCCTCATCAATCACCTTTTCTATTGCTCTAGTCATGTCTGCTAACTGTGCCCCCCATCTGTCCCAGCTCATATGCATGGCCACCCCTGACCCAATCGAAGTGTAAGGACTAGTTATCATTAGAATCACTGGACGAAACCCAGGGTGGAACAGATAAGAGGAAACAGACCATTTTTGGTATTGGATGGAGTGAGTGGTATGCTGGTCACCCCTGCAGGGGACTTTGATCGCTGACTGTCCCCAGTCAGTATGGGAGAAGGAACGAGTGTAGTAGAAGAAGCCATGGGGGGGTGGGCGAGGCTGCAGAAAGAGGTATGGATATCGTGGGAGAAGAGGGTATGGGGGAATAGTGCGATGGACAAACTGTGGATACTGGAAAGGACAGATAGTCAGCTGTCTGTGGAGAAACCTCCACATCATCATCAGTGGGGTCATCCTCAGCTTCCTCAAGAAGGCAGTCTAGTTCTTCATCATCTAACCCAGTAATGCAAGTCACAGTTGTGCAGGCCTGAGACTGTAGGTGGTAGGGAAGTAAGTGGAATGCAGTGAAGCAGAGTTTGGAGATGGAGCCATCCAACTCAGCCAGCAGGTACAAGCCCCCAGTGGTCCAATGAAGGACGACCATGGGACTGGTGTACTGTGGCTTTGTCTTCTGGTTCAGTTCTTTCTCAACACCAGAGTTGCAAACTAGCATGAGGGTGCCGGGAGCGAAGTTATGGTCTTTAATGCGATGCTGAAAGGCAGTTTCGAACTGCTGGATAGACTGAAAGCATGCACAGAGGACATTGCCATGGACCTGGTCTAGGTCATCCTGACACTTCTGTAGCTGGCACACATGCCAAGCAATCAGTTCTGTGGTAGTCAGCAGTGTTGCATCATTGCAGGATAGGGGTAAGAGGAAGGTAGCTTCAGTGAGGTCAAATGGGAACAGCGGTTTGACACCATGTACCATGAAGTAAGGGGACAAACCTGTGGATTTCAAGATGGTGACCTGCTCAGCCCAGAACATGGAGTGTGCAATGGTGTGCCAGCGGTGGTCATCATTTTCACAGCTCTTCATGATAGCCTTGCAAACATCATAGTGGCGATGCTCTACAATGCCATTAGCCTGAGAGTTGTAAGGAGAGATATGTATGTGATGGATATGATATTGCGCAGCTAGGGCATCTAAGGCTTGGACGAATGCGGGACCATTGTCAGTGACAATCTCAGTGAGTGGACCCCAGTGGCATAGAATGTCCTCGAAGATAAAGGATGTGAGCATGGTACTATTTTCCACATGCAACATGCACCATTCAGGGTATGAGGTGAGCGCACAATGAGCCTGTACTATGTAGCGGTAGCCACTGGCTTTGGGCATTAGCATTGTGTCAATGTGAGCTTTATGAAACAGGCCCCCTATCATGGGTACAGTGGGGGGGATATGAAGCTTTTGTGTCTGGTGGATCTGGCATTCATGACAAGTGCAAACATACCACCTCACATCCTCAACAAGAAGAGGCCACCAAAAGCAGAGGAGAAGGCATGTGTGGACCATGAAGACACCCTTGTGTCTGAGGTCATCATGCACTTCCTTGATGAGATGATACTGCTTGGACTTGTTGACAACTAGCTGGTGCTGTCCATGCAGTTCCCTATGCCATAAGTTACCATCTAGGAGGAAGAAGTGGCTAGCTGAGTTGAAGAAAGATGAGTACTGTGCATCAGTAAGGTCAGGCGGTCACTCATGGGTCGCAAGGAATGTGTGGATAATTTCGATCTTTGCTTCACATGCCTGAGCCTTTGCGGACCATGGAATGGCAGGGTCGTCAGGGGAATTGGAAGGGTTATTAGCATCAGCAGTCACAGAGAATGCGAGATAGAAGGAGGCAGGTGGTGGGAGGCTTGCACAATGGTAAGTGGGTGGTGGTAGGGGATGGTGATCTTGATTGGAAAGTGACATAGGAGGCAGGCGGTCATTGACAACCTGTGTAGAGAAAGAGTAAAAATGGTCCAGCCAATCCTCATGGTTGTCATCCTCAGGCAGGTCGAGCTCCAACTGCAGATGGCGGGACAAGCCATCAGGGCCAGCATGCCTGTCTGCAGGAATGTGGACGAGTTTGAATGAGAAAAGGAGGATGCCAGCAATCCAGCAATTGATTGTCACATTAGGCTGCAGATCTGGGTTATTTATCATGCCCTTAATATACTTCGCATCTACCTCCACAGTGAAGTTAGTGAGCCCGAAGATGTATATGTGTACTGCATGCAACGTGCAGAAGAGACCATACAACTCAAGCTTGGCCTGGGAGTAGTGGCTTTCCACTTTGTTGAGGGTGATGGATCCGAAGCAACTTGGGTACTGTCTGCCATCTTCGCTGAGCTGGTAGAGGATGTAGCCAACTGTGATGACCAATGTGTCAACTGCTAAAATTAATTTGTGACCACACTTGTAGTCAATCCTTCGGAGTGCAGGGGACTTTACAATTTCGTCCTTGAGTCGTTGCATGGCAGCGTGTTGTGGCTCGTCCCATGTGAATGGTACATCTTTCTGCGTGAGCACGACTAGCAGCCATGCGATCTTGGCGAAATCTTTGATGAAGATGTGTAGCACACTGCAGACACCAAGGAAACTGAGAACCTGAGTCAGGTTGTGGCACTCAGGCCAGTCATGGATATTCTGCACTTTACTTTCTTCAGGAATGCGACCTTTGAAGGTGCACTTGTGGCCAACAATCACTGTGGATGGAGCAGCTAGTACAAACTTCTTTGCTGAGACAGTGGCTCTGACATTCTGCAAACACTGAAGGATATGGTTAACGACTATACAGTGATTCCAGATAAATTTCTGAATCCCAGGATTCTCCAGGATAGTCTCATAGGAGCCATCTGTGCACTGATAGCAGGTGGTCTTGGATTTTACGGGGACGTCATCTATGAAGGGCAGGGTATGATGCAGGATCTCATCCTGGAGAACAAATGCAGTATCTCCCTGGTATACCTGTACCACATTTGCATGACCTTGCAGCCGAGTAGTAAGCTGATGTGGTCCGAGGGGGGTACCGAAGGTGGTGAGGTCGTGGGAATCAATGTGGAGTGTGCACTGGTCATACCCGGAGTAGAGGTCCATCATCACATACACTGTGTATCCAGCAAAGGATTCTGCAAGGTGTTCTATGAAGGGCAGAACAGATGCATCATGGATGGTCACTGCATTCAGGGGCTGTAAGTCATGCACAAGGCAAAGAGACTTTCCATCTTTCTTTACTATGCAGAACCAGCGAGAGCGGTAAGCTGCTGTAGAAGGTTCATACATGCCAGACTTGATGCAATCTTTAATCATGTCTATGACTTGGGCATGTATTGTGTTTGGGATAGGGATATTGCATTGGACCCAAGGCATGTGTGGAATTGTAGGAATCTTTACTGGTGGAAAATAGCATTTGTCTAGGTGTCTGTGCTCTGTAATGTCCCAAGTGAATGTGAGCTCATGGACCGAAGTGAGCCAAGTTACGAGTTTAGGTTCTTCTGGCCAAAGCCAATCTGCAGGATTGAGGTCAAGTTCCGCAGCCTGTTCAGCAGTGAAGCAGATGCCCAGAGTGAAGTCTGGTGGATGGGTTTGGAGTGGTTGGAGACCAGCAGGTGGGTCATCAGGCAGGCTGCGCATGATGCAGTATTCTTCCACCATCAGGGCAGGTACTGTCCAAACCTTCTTGGCAACTGGCTTGTAAATGAGGGTGCGAACTGCGGGATCTAGTTGATAAATGCTGCTGAATGCTGCTATAGCAGAGGGGTTTAGTATTGTCTGAGTGGAGGAGAGGAAAGCAAAAGCAGGCAAGGGTATCCAAGTGGGTATGTTCCGCAGTACAGGTGCTGCAGGTGATGGGAAGTTCGTTGAAGTGAAGGGTAGTGATGATACTGTAGGACTGAGGAACAGATAACAGTGGCTAAATAGGAAACATGACATCTTAGTAGGCTCTCCCCAACCGTTTGGTGGATCATTGATATTCAAAAACCCCATTCGACTATCACTGCAAGCATTTCACAATTTTTCATGACCAAACATGTTGAACAAAATTGAAAGAAAAGATACCATGTTTTTATGCATGTTTTGACAGACAAAATCCAAAAATAACATTTCATTTTCTTTGCCTTCTCCACCAGAAAACATGAACTGATGGTAATCCCCATTAGACTAGAAGCTAATGGTAATTACCAACAATTAATATTTACAGGTAAGACATGCAGAGAAATTAAAACATTACTCTTGGATGTTTTGTGTGAAAACATCCCAAATAACATGGTATCTCTTCTTTTGATTCTTTTCAACATGTTTTGTTGTGAAAATTTGTGAAATGCTTGCAGTGTATACTCTGGTGACTATGGCAGTGCTTGCCACATTTACAGCACAGACAGCCCTCGTGCCACAGGCATGTGGGCAAAGTGTACTTGCAGCTGTTGTTCAGGTCTCGGAGAGTGATCCGCTGTCTGCTGTCAGGATAATCATTTGTTACCACACTCATAAGGCAAATGAACAGATGTCCAAGGAGCATGTCAAAGTTGCCATGTTCAATTACTTGAACCTGGAGCATGACTGGGCCGGTGCTGAAGTCAAGTTTCAGGTTCTCTAGTATGCCTACAGTAGTGTCTTTAGACATGTTAGCAGATGTCATAGTCATGAGATGATTGCAGCGCAATGGGAGCCTGATCTTTTCCCAAACGTGCCTGGGCATGGCAACGATTTCCAAACTGGAATCTAGTATGCAGTTGATTGTGACATCGGTCCCAGGGACCTTGGCTTGGATGCAGCAGAGCAGCAGAGTGTGGTGAGCTACGATGGAGCTGTTGTCACTGCAGATAACACAGTCTCCATATTCGTGCACAGTTCTTTGAGGATCATGGCCAGTCAGTTCATTCACTTGTACTCCTTCTTCATTGTTGCTATGAACTACCTCAATCTTGTTTGCAGTGATGCGTTTCGCCATGGTGATGTCTCTGAACTGTTTGCAAAACTCTGGGGCTACTGCAAATAATTCTTTGACTGGCATGGCAATGCTGGTTTTGAGTATGCACTCCACAATATGCTTGGGTGCAGCTTCATCTTCGAGAGGGAACAAGTAATGATACTGGTTTTGATTGTGAGCTGCTGGGTATGGTGTCTGTGATGGAACAATTGCTGCAGGAATGGGATCCTTGTGTGTGGGTGTCAGAGCTGGATTAGTCAGAGGAACATATGGTTTCGTAGTGGTGGACATTGGAGCAGGTGCAGAGGGATCGGATGCCTGGTGAGCGGCACACAAACTTTGAACACCAGGGGAAATGATTTCCTCTTCAACAGTGGCTGCACATGGGTCGACTCGTGGAGGGTTGGCAGGACATGCCACGGGTCGAGCTGTGATTTCAACTCTGTCGAAGTGGGCTTTCTTTCCATGGGGAATGGCTGCTCCCTTGTTACCTTTATCCGCTTGGTAGGTAGCCCAAGCTTGAGCGACATATGCTTGGAAGTTGGGGTCGGCTAAGTCTGTGACAGGTTCATTGGCATCTTGGATGGTGTTTAAGAAGGCAGAAGGCTGGATCTCCAACTGTACATCAACTTCAGGATGAGCAATGCAGAAGAGGTTAGTGGTGCCTTGCACAGCCGCTGTCACACACCAAAGGTGTTTGGTGAGGTGGACATGGATGTAGCTGATGAATGGAGGTGAAGACCATAGCCCTCATGTGAGGAAGGACAGCCAGCAATGTTGGCAGTCATCCCTCGCACAAGAACAAGTTGTCAATGCCAAAGAAAAAGGAGGAGGTAAGTTAAGTGCCAATAAAATTCTTAAGTGCCCGTGTATGGCATTCCGGTTTTCAACATATCTCCACCAATTCTGCAGACACCAAAACCATTCTCACACTCGCTTGTAGTGCTCAGCCACACGATCCTACCTTCCAAGATTGGAAAGGATTTGCACACTCCACACATTTCTACAGCACTCCCTCCAAAAGACACTCATTTCACTAATTCTTCTGATATGGCTGCCTCCACATCAGTCATTTCGCTTGTCCCCTTTGCTAGGGACCATGGCTACATATATCTACCAGGAGTTCCTACCAGCTTCCATCCTGAAGCATCCTGGTACATCCCACCCTCATCTGCCCCCTCTCAGCCCATCCAGCTTGGACAGTGTGTTCTTTTTGTCAGTATGACCCCCAGGAGGACATTCTTTGGTCGCCTCAGGTCTGTCATTCGCTTGGAAAGGTCTTATGTGGTCGTTTCAGTCTCTCCAGTCCAAGAAGCATATGGATCCTTCCTCCCTGCCCCCTGCAACGTCTTCATACCAGTCTCGTCCATCATTCTTCCAAAATTGCAACAGCTACAGTATAATCTACTGTTCTCCACTCTCCCTGATCGCATCCATGATGAGTATGATGCACATCTTGCCTCCTTGTTGCAAGATACAGCAGAAGATGCTCCCCCTTCATCGTCTCTTCCAACAGAGCCTCATTCATGAAGTTTTTATTTGCTTCACTGAGAGGATGGTTTGGGGGGGAAAGTTGCGATCCCCTATGCTCCTGTCACCCCACAGACCCCCAAAGCTTGACCCCTGTTGACATCTGACTCACCCTGTCTGCTTTTGGATGTACTATATCAGCATCAGATCAGTGCTGCCTCTCTGTCATCCCACTTTGGCCTAGAAGTGATCTCTTTGAGATGTGACATGCACAGCCTCCCCCTAATGTGATTCCAGTGCAGTTTCCCAGTTCCTGACATTGCTTGACTCATACTGTGACATTCTGACTGTCTTTGACTCACCTATTGCCAATACTTACCAATCTTTTGACTTTGCTTACTGATTCTTCGCTTTTTTGCTGACTTATCCTTACCAATGCTTACCAATGCTTTCCAAGACAATTACCCATCGCTTACATTCCTTACTCATCAGTTACCAATCACTTACCAAGTGTTTGCACCTTGTTTTCCATAGGCAACACCCCTGTACTGTATATAAGTCACTGTACTTAGGTAGCAAAAAAAAAAGGAGACATCAGAGAGCCACTCTTGCTCGCAATTTATCATCTCTCAGTAAATCATTCATCAGCTTCGATAGTTGAGACTTTATTAAGGGTCTAGCTATCATCTACTTCACTTATCATCATCTATCATCCATATACTTCACTCCAAGCCCTCCCTGAGCTCAGTACAGCTTAGGACATTGAATTAAGTCACCATCCATCCTTCTGTAGGCTGACAGCAGTCTTCCCTATCGCTTTCTATCACATTCTTGCTCCCTCTTCATCAGGAGCACCCCCAACCCTCAGCACTCATCTTTGAGTGTTTTAGCTTGCGAAAACCCTCCCAAAGAACAGGTTCTACCATCTAGGTACCGCATAGGCACACCACCACTCGCTTTCATTGTCTTTTGTGTTGGTTTTGGTTGGTTTTCACCACTGAACCTCACTTTGACTCACACTGCAGTGCGCAAAGCAGCAGGAGTTGCAGCACATGCACTGGCCTGGTCTCTGTCCACCATGATGTGGTCAACAGCCTCTCTCAGTGAGTTACACTCAGGGAAGTGTGGAATTTGGCTTCTGTCCACAAGATAGAGACGATTGTCTGTACCTCTTGTGATCGTACCGGCACAGATATAAACTTCAACGAGCACACACATCCTTGTCCAGTGGTTGGGGTCTGCACAGAAACCGCAGCCAGGTCTGCATTGCTGTGGCGGAGGCTGTGTCTGGAAGTTGTATTCCTGTTTAACAACAGTACTGGCAGGTGGCACCTGTGGCATGTAAGCCGATGAAGGAGGTGCAGCTGGCGAGGCTGCAGTACCCATCGTCAGTACCGCACTATGGAGAGCAGATTGTGTCAGAAGGAACTTGGTGGCTTTGATGACTTCTGCAAGCAGGTATGGATTGTCAGGGTGGAGGTTGGTGTGGACTATGGAGAGTTGATGATGAATACAGTCTGCAATGGCCCTTGGGAAGCCATTCAGGAACATGGAATCCCATTCTCTCTCTGCAAGCGTTTTAGTTTTAATGAGCAGGGCAGAAATCTTAGCGAATTTCCACTGGTATTCTCCAAGGTCATCCTGGTTCCACATAGGCTTGGACTGATATTCTTTGACAAGGTACTGCAAGTCTGCATGACAGTAGTGGTCATCACCCTCACAGCCAGGGTACAAACCCTTAACAGTGACTATGAAGGCATCCCAGTCATTGGCTGTGGGAGCAGCTTCTGGAAGCATTTGCCAGACCTCGGCTTCTTCGAGGTCAGTGTAGCGGATTGCAGCTCTGATCTTGCCATGGTCATCAAGAGCAGTGAGAGTACCGAGGAAGTTGATGTCTTCAAGGTAGTGTGGAAGCTGTGTGGGAGAATCTCTGCTAAATTTAGGTGAGTTTTGTGTACTGTGGAGCGGCATCTGAAACTGAGGATTAGCCATTGGTGGGTTAACCTGTGGTGGCAGTGCTGGATTGGTAATGGATGGAACAGGTATTGGTTGTGGGTGTGAAGCAGTTGGTATAGTGTGCAAGTGAGCTGGCAGAAGTGTTGGCAAGTTATTAATTGGCTGATGGGTGGTCTGCAACCAAGTGAGTGGTCACAGCAATGTGGCGGATGGAACTGAGAGTCTGGGTATAGATGTGGAGGTGTCAAAGAGATGGGAAAAAGAGGGCATCCATGATGATGAATCAGATGATGTGACAGGTGTTAAAGGTGATGGTGGGGTTTCAGGCCTTCAGGGAGTCGAGTGGATAAAGCTGCCAGGAAAATCAGGGGCAGTGAGATCTGGGTGATCCGACACAATGGATATCTGATCTGCCGAAACATCAGGAGGAGTGATCATGGGTAGTACCCACAGAATGTCAGTGGGTAATTGTGCGTGATCTGGTGTTACAGGTGAAACAGGGTGGAAAATGTCAGAGTCTTCCGACAGGTTGAGATTGTGAAAGTGCAGGTGTAAATTTTCTAGTTTGGTATGTTTGGCAGTGTGCCTGAGCGACCTTCTGGAAGTGACAGCAGAATCCCTTGTGGGGGGCTCCAGTTGTAGGAAAAGTCCAAGTAGCTGTATAATACAGGCTAGATGGCTTAGATAACAACAATAAAAAAATGAAGGGAATGAATTGTTCATCCCAAGGGATTCTGGACTAGAAGGTGAGACCCAGCGCTTTGTAGTGGTAGTGATTCATGACATGCATGGTGTGGTCCATGGAGTAGTACTGGTGATGTGAGTGATGTGAGTGGTATATGTAGTTCATGTGCAGTGGAATGCGAGATGTGTGGTGTAGACAAAGTGCAAAGGAAACTCGTGGAGACCTTCTGAGTGCCAAAAGGTATCATTCTGTACCTAAGTACAGGGCTTTATAGTCCAGGAAAACCCGGAACCTAAGTAAGACAAGGTACAGTAAGGGAAAGCCATGTGACAGCACATACACAGAAGACAGGCCTAAACAGAGGCCAAGGGTATACTACAAGCACTAAAGGAATAGAGACCATGATAAGAGAAAGAGTCCGAGGAAAAACAACAACCAGAGAACAGTGGCCATGGGTATAGCATTGCATGAGTGGGAGCAAGGGCATGGGAAGGTAGCGTGTGAATGATGGCGAATGTGAGAGGGGAGCAGACATAACAGTAGTCATGGAACAGTTAATGATAGGGGCTTACACATCCAGGGAGTGCAGATTCCTCACAACAGCTCGACTTTACCTCATGCATGTATGGAAACAACACAGACTTCCAGACTCTATCGTATTGGACAGAGGCCCACAGTTTGCCTCTTCCTTCATGAAGGAACTATTTAAAATGCTGGGAGTACAGCAAAAACTTTCTATGGCTTTCCACCTGCAGACAGACAGACAAACAGAGTGGTTGAACTGTAAGATCCAACAATATTTATGGATGTATGCCAACCAACAGCAGGCCCACTGGGAGGAATGGTTGCCTTTGGCTCAGTTTGCATACAACAACTCTGCCTCATCTTCTACTGGCAAGTGCCCCTTTGAAGTTACTTGATCCTATAGACCTAGGATGGGTGTTGAACTGATGACATCAAAGGTAGAAGCAGCAGAGGAAGTTGCCAAATCCTGGTTCCAGGTGTTCCAGGATGTAAAAGCAAACCTCGCCAAAGCACTGTCACACACCAAAGGTGTTGTGGACATGGTTACAGCTGACTCTGCCTAACTCATCAATGAGTTGTGCACAATGCCCAAGCATGCAGATGAAGACTAAAGGCCTCATGCATAGAAAGACTGTTGGATGTTAACAGTCATCCTTCACACAAGAACAAGTCATCAGTGCTAAAGAGAAAAGAGGAAGCGAGTTAAGCATGCGTTAAAGGTTTTTAGCGCCCATGTACGGCATTCCGGTTTTCGTTGTATCTCCACCATTTCCAAAGATATCGACTCCATTCCCACACTCGCTTAAAGTGCTCAGCCCACGATTCTTCCTTCCAAATTTGGAGAGGATCCTTGCACCCTGCACATTTCTACAGCACTCCATCCAGCAGATGCTCATTTTGCTAAGTCCATCAATCATGGCCACCTCTTCATCGATCATCTCACTTGTCTCGTTTGCCAGAGACAGTGGCTACATATATCTGCCAGGTGTTCCCACCAGCTTCTGTCCTGAAGCCCCCTGGTTCATCCCGTCATTGTCAGCCCCATCTCATCCCATGCAGCTTGGTCAGCATGTTCTCCTTGTCAGTATGACTTCCAGAGGGACATTCTTTGGTCACCTCAGGTCTGTCACTCGGTTGGAAAGGTCATATGTGGTTGTTTCAGTCTCCCTGGTTGATGAAGCATATGGATTGTTCCTCCCTGCTCCCTGGACCATCTTTATTCCAGTCTTGTCCGTCATTCTTCCCACATTGCGACAGCTGCAGTATAATCTACTGTCCTCCAGCCTCCCTGATCACATTCATGATGAGTATGACATGCATCTTGCCTTCTTACTGCAAGATCCAGCAGCAGATGTCCCCCCTTCTCCTCCTCCTCCGTCAGAGCCCCATTCATGAAGTTTTTGTTAACTTCGCCGAGAGGATGGAAGGGTGGGAGATGCGATCACATATGCTCTCATTGCCCCACAGACCCCCAATGCCCTAACCCCCTTTGACACCTGACTCATGCCCTTCAATTCTGGAGTTAATACTTCCCTGTCTGGAAACACTGTCCATCTGTCATGCCGTCTTTGGATCTAGAGATGTCTCTGCCAAGATCTAACTTGCATCGCCAACCCCTAATGTGATATCAGTGCGCTTACTCAGTTTCTGATTCTATTTGACTCATTTTGTGACATTTTGACTATCCTTGACTCATTCATTGCCAATACTTACCAATCTTCTTTGCTTGCTTACTTATCATTTCTCACTTACTCATCATGATTACTCAGTCCTTACTCATTACTTACCAAGTGTTTGTGCCTTGTTTGTCACAAGCTCTGCTCCCCCCTCAGTATATAAACCCCCATGTACTTAGCTACAAAGAAAAGCAATTCAGAAGCAGTCCAGAAGTCACTCAGCAGTCAGTTCAGTGCCTATCTCATCATCGACAGTTGAGGCTCATTCGGAAGAGTCTATCTGTCTTCATTCATATCATTGGTAGTTGAGGCTCTATGAAGGGGTCTATCTACCTCCATCATTTATCTGAAGCTTCCTCTTAGTCAGCAGGTCCTGCTTAGTCATCCATCCACTCCTGCATAACTCGTCATCAACTTGCACCAGGAGCACATCCAAAAGCTCATCATGCCAGAGTACTTTTGGCTGAATACCTTCACTCTATTCAGCATCCCCCATCTAGTCATCACTTGCTTATCTACTCCTGCATAACTCATCGATGACTTGTGCCAGGAGCACTCTACTTGAAGTCCCTCCCCCCACATCAGGTTTCTCTGCCCTCCAGGTTCTGCGGAGGTAAACCACCACTTGCTTGTATTTGTCTTTGGTGTTGGATTTGTTTGGTTTACACCAGCTTTCCACACTTTGACTCACAGCATGTTCCTGGCAAAAGAAACAAGTGGATAGATCCACTCATCTGCCCCCTCTTACTCCGTTGGATCTCAGGTCTGGCTAGCTACAGACCACCTGTCACTGAAAGAATGGCAGAGCCATAAACTTTCCAAAAAGTGGATCAGGCCATATGAAGTTCTAGAGGTACTTCCAAACACTCTTACAGCAGTTTGCAGTACCAAGGGCACCAGCCAAACACAACAAAACTCATAGGTATCCTAGATAAAATATATATCTCAAATATTTCACTCAATTCTTGATGGATCTGAAAGAAAATTTGATATTCTAAATCAGCATTATCAGCTCTAGGGGATGATGTAGAAATCATGATGAAATAGCTGCTATTTTGGACAGGAAAAAATACTTGGTCATTCTGAGCATATAACAACAATTGCAAGTGATTTACACATTTCTATGGCTGTAAATGCCTCTAGCCATGATCTATACACTGGTGGTGAGGGAACCATGGTGAAAATCCAGTGATTTTTCCATTGTTTTGTACCAACAGAGAGCAATCTGCACTCCAAATGGTGCCAATCATGTAACAAAAATTGCTCACTCCACATTGCATATTTTTTTACAAAAGTTTCAGATCCATAAAGCCCTTCAAAATACCTAGGGAACAGTATCATACAGAAATGCACTTTGTTTCGCACTTGTTGAGGTAGTTGTCCATGCCTGTCTTATCTTTGTGTGTGAGTTGTGCATGCTGACTAATGAGCCTCATCCCAGACATGCACTGCACACAACATGTCTTCCTCATGGGTAACAAAAAGTCTGTGAGTGCTCGCAGGCTGCGAAAAACTGGCTCCCGAAGCAGTTTGCCCATCAATCAAGTTCCTGACACTAGCTCCATCTGTTCCCAGGACATGGCACCTCATTCGGAAACTCCTGACCTTGACAAGGATGGCCTTGGTATCACACCTGATGACACTGATGGCACTTTGGCACACTCTCCTGTTGACACACTCAAGTGAAAATCAATCCGGCTCAGTGTCAAGCCAGTACCTTGCAAGGAAAACTCCCCAGAACTTGACAAAAGTATGTTATTTCATCTTGCAATGTACTTGTTGCCCCTTACTACCCTGATTTATTAGATGTCATTTTACTGGTGCCTCAAGCGGCAAATGAGGGATCCAAGCGCCTTGTTTTCTCACAATGGACTCCATTTTCAGAGGTCCTGGATGAAATCTACAGCACTATTGGGTGTCAGAATTTTGCACACAAACCTATGCTCTTGTACAAGCTCTCAACTTCTGCTCAGAAGGACGATGCCATCAATCTTGGAACACCGGCTGACTGGGATGGATGCTTAGAGGAGGTAAATGCTGCACGGAAGAAGAAGAAAGACTCAGTTGTCTCAGTCAAGATTCTTGTTAGTGAACAGGTGCATTTCAAATTGTTTTGTGGTCAGTATGATACTTATTCATTGTCAAAACTAGTATATGTCTACCCTACATGCAATGCATGGCAAGAAGAAGCCACCAGGAAAAGGCAAAAATCCTCCCCTTCTTGATCTTGACAATGATATATCCAGTGCGGATGACAAAGACAGCGCTGCGATTGAAAAGGAAAACAAATCCCTCATGGAGCTGGAGAAGTCACTGAAGTTGTGTCAGCATTGTGGTCCCTCCAAATACTGCAAGATCAACTGTGCTGGCCAACATGTAAACCTGACATTCAACCAGCATTGAGGGTGGGCACTCACACTTGTAAGTTTCATTGTTAGTGGCTACATCGATCAATTTACTGATGGTGACAGGGACATGAGATGCATGGAGTCATGCTGAAGACCCCGCCAAAAGGCAATCTATTTTCAGAATTCCACACTCCACAAAGTGACAAGACCTCATCAACATCAGCCACACAAATGCCCCTCAACAGTCCCTATATGTTGATGTATGGATGGCCCCCCATGGCCCCCATGCCCCCAATGATGCCTCCATGGATGGTGCCTCTGGTGTATCAGGCTCCAGCAACTCCAGTGACAGCTACCGTGGGTGAGAAGCGAGGTGAGCTGTCTCCCAGTGAGCTTGACCATGACACCTGGCCAACATATCCAATGATTGTCAACTTCCTCACCAAGCTCGATGCAAGTTTTCCGAAGCGCAAACTATCTGTTTATATTCCACAATTTGAAGCAATGGACTTTTAGAATGGCTCCATCCATTCAGGCGAAATGTCATAAGTACATTCACAGCGCTTTCATCAATACAGACAATGTGGTCAGGAGAGTCTTCACCAATTGCCATGGTGAACTTGTGACGTGCTTCCTCACTGTGCTTGCTGGCAATTCGAGAAAGCTAAAATATGATGATGTCAGTGTCTGAAAATTGAGATCAAAGTGTATGTGTCATACCTTTTTTGAAGACAGACCCAAACGTTTGAGTGTACACCATATTGTTGCAATAGAGACATCGATGTTGTGAAGCAAGAGTAATTGTTGCTGAATTTCTTCAAGATAGAGGTTGGGGGAATGTTCAAGAAGTGCCAGCATGAACTAAGATATGGATATGATCAGCTCTCAATGCTATTTCCAATGTTAGAATGATTTAGACATACCTCTACTGCTGTTTCAGACATCAAAGGTATGTGCCCATCCATTTGTTGTTCATTGACAACTTCACCAGTTTCACAGTATGTCTTGAGGACACGTTGAACAACTCAAAGTGGCATGTCGAGTGAAATGGCAATAGAAGTTGTGGTCTGACCAAGTACATGAGCTTGATAGATGATTTGCTGCTTGAGATCTCGAGAGTATTGCCTGTGGGTACGACTAGAAAAGTGCCTTCTGCATGCCATATGGAAATCACTCAAATGCTTGCAGGCCAGTACCACAGAAAAACATGCTCGTGCATCGAGGCAGCTGACTTGATTAGTCAGCATGCACAACTCACACACAAAGATAAGACAGGCATGGACAACTACCTCAACAAGTGCGAAACAAAGTGCATTTCTGTATGATACTGTTCCCTAGGTATTTTGAAGGGCTTTATGGATCTGAAACTTTTGTAAAAAAATATGCAATGTGGAGTGAGCAATTTTTGTTACATGATTGGCACCATTTGGAGTGCAGATTGCTCTCTGTTGGTACAAAACAATGGAACAATCACTGGATTTTCACCATGGTTCCCTCACCACCAGTGTATAGATCATGGCTAGAGGCATTTACAGCCATAGAAATGTGTAAATCACTTGCAATTGTTGTTATATGCTCAGAATGACCAAGTATTTTTTCCTGTCCAAAATAGCAGCTATTTCATCATGATTTCTACATCATCCCCTAGAGCTGATAATGCTGATTCAGAATATCAAATTTTCTTTCAGATCCATCAAGAATTGAGTGAAATATTTGAGATATATATTTTATCTAGGATACCTATGAGTTTTGTTGTGTTTGGTCGGTGCCCTCGGTACTGCAAACTGCTGTAAGTTAAAGTTGCCATGCAACATGAAGATTCACCTGGTTGTGAATGTCTCATGGGTTAAACCCTACCTTGGTGCTCTTGATGGGCAGCCTGTTAACAGGCCTGGACTGCAGAGGGTTACCGATGAAGGGGATGTCAAATAGGAGGTTGAATATGTTGTTGACTCCCATTTGAAATGTGGAGCTCTCCAATTCCTCATGCATTGGAGGGGATACCCCAAAGAAGATCATACTTGGGAGCCAGCCTCTGCCTTGAAGAATTCACAGTTGGTGATCAAGGATTTTTATCAATCCCACCCCAGGGCACCCCATAAATTATCTCTCCTTTCCTCGGAAAGCTTTGACAGCTTGTTCACACCCGTGCCAGAACCATTTACTACTGTTCATCCTATTTGGTCTCACCTGGAAGTTGAGCCTTAGGAGGGGATAGTGTAATGACTGGTAGACTTTTCACTTCCATGGTTCCTACTTGCCCATATATATAAGTTAAGTGCTGGTTAAAATTCTTAAGTGTCTGTGTATGGCATTCCAGTTTTTGACATATCTCTGCCATTTCTGCAGATACTGAAACCATTTTCACACTCGCTTGTAGTGCTCAGCCACGCGATCCTACCTTCCAAAATTGGAAAGGATCTGTGCACCCCACATGTTTCTACAGCACTCCCTCCAAAAGACACTCATTTCACTAATTCTTCTGATATGACTGCCTCCACATCAATTATTTCACTTGTTCCCTTTGCCAGGGACCATGGCTATGTATATCTACCAGGAGTCCCTACCAGCTTCCATCCTGAAGCATCCTGGTACATCCCATCCTCATCTGCCCCCTCTCAGCCCATCCAGCTTGGACAGCACATTCTTTTTGTCAGCATGACCTCTAGGAGGACGTTCTTTGGTCGCCTCAGGTCTGTTATTCATTTGGAAAGGTCTTATGTGGTCATTTCAGTCTCTCCAGTCCAAGAAGCATATGGATCCTTCCTCCCTGCTCCCTGAAATGTCTTCATACCAGTCTCATCCATCATTCTCCCAAAATTGTGACAGCTACAGTATAATCTACTGTTCTCCACTCTCCCTGATTGCATCCATGATGAGTATGATGCACATCTTGCCTCCTTATGGCAAGATACAGCAGAAGATGTTCCCCCTTCATCCACTCTTCCAACAGAGCCTCATTCATGAAGTATCTATTTGCTTCACTGAGAGGATGGGGAAAGTTGTGATCCCCTATGCTCCTGTCACCCCACAGACCCCCAAAGCTTGACCCCTGTTGACATCTGACTCACCCTGTCCACTTTTGGATGTACTGTATTGGTATCAGATCAGTGCTGCCTCTCTGTCATCCCACTTTGGCCCAAAGGAGATCTCTTTGAGATGTGACATGCACAGCCTCCCCCTAATGCAATTCCAGTGCGCTTTCCCAGTTCCTGACATTACTTGACTCATATTTTGACATTCTGACTGTCCTTGACACACCTATTGCCAATACTTACCAATCTTTTGACTTTGCTTACTGATTCTTCGCTTTTTGGCTTACTTATCCTTACCAATGTTTACCAATGCTTTCTAAGATGATTACCCATCACTTACATTCCTTACTCATCAGTTACCAATCACTTACCAAGTGTTTGCACCTTGTTTTCCATAGGCAACACCCCTGTACTGTATATAAGTCACTGTACTTAGATAGCTGAATAAGAAGATGATGTCAGAGAGCCCCTCTTGCTCGCATTTTATCATCACTCAGTAAAATCATTCATCAGTTTTGATAGTTGAAACTTTATTAAGGGTCTAGCTATCATCTACTTCACTTATCATTGTCTATCATCAATATACTTCGCTTCAAGCCCTTCCTGAGCTCAGTGCAGCCTAGGACATTGAATTAAGTCATCATCCATCCATCTGTAGGCTGACAGCAGTCTACCCCATCGCAATCTATCACATTCTTGCTCCCTCTTCATCAGGAGCACCTCCAACCCTCAACACTTGTCTTTGAGTGTTGTGGTTCGCAAATACCCCTCCCAAATCAAAGGTTCTACCATCTAGGTACTGCATAGGCACACCACCACTTGCTCTTTTTGTCTTTTGTGTTGGTTTTGGTTGGTTTCCACCACTGAACCTCACTTTGACTCACAGTGCTGCAGAGTACCTGACTGCACACTGTCAAGGAGAAGTCCAAAGGTAGTCACATGACCCCTCAGAGAATGGTCTGCCTGGTCCAGTAGGAGAGCAACACAAGTCTGACAGTAGTTGGAGTGGAGATGGTTTGTAGACAATAGAAGGTGGGCAGAGTTGGTGTGGAGTGAGCAAATGACCAGCAGAAAAGGGTGTGCAGTTAGTGATGATGCAGGATGAATGCATGGTCATGACAACATGCTTTTATATACTACAGAGGTACAGTAACCAGAATTGGAACTGACATATGGAGATCCAGAAATTTTCAAGTAAAAACTTCCTAGATGATGAATGAAGGGTAGGCAGAGGACATATGAATGGGTAACATAGAACATCCAGAAAAGCAAACAGTCCAGATGCTGGACCATGCAGTGTGTGTGCTGTGGAGTACCTGACTGCATGCTGTCAGGGAGAAGTCTGAAGGTAGTCACATGACCACTCAGAGAATGGCCCACTTGGTCCAGTAGGAGAGCAACACAAGTCTGACAGCAGTTGGAGTGGAGATGGTTTGTAACTGACTGAAGTTGGGTGGAGTTGGTGTGGAGTGAGTAAAGACTTCGAGTGAACACACAGTTATGACAGTTATCAGAGAAGCTATCATCAAGGCTTGTGAAGGAGATCTTTTGCTCTGGCCATTGTGAGTCAAAGTGAGGTTCAGTGGTGGAAACCAACCAAAACCAACACAAAAGACAAAAAGAGTGAGTGGTGGTGTGCCTATGCAGTACCTAGATGGTAGAATTTTTGATTTGGGTGGGTTTTTGCGAGCTACAACACTCAAAGACAAGTGCTGAGGATTGGGGATGCTCCTGATGAAGGAGGAGCAGGAATGCAATAGAATGCAATAGGGTAGACTGCTGTCAGCCTACAGAAGCATGGATGATGACTTAATTCAATGTCCTAGGCTGTGCTGAGCTCAGGAAGGGCTTGGAGCAAAGTAGATTGATGATAGATGATGATAAGCAAAGTAGATGATAGTTAGACCCTTAATAAAGTCTCAACTATCAAAGCTGCTGAATGAATTACTGAGTGATAATAAAATGCAAGCAAGAGGGGCTCTCTGATGTCTTCTTCCTATTCAGCTATCTAAGTACAGTGATTTATATACAGTACAGGGGTGTTGCCTATGGAAAACAAGGTGCAAACACTTGGTAAGTGATTGGTAACTGATGAGTAAGGAATGTAAGCAATGGGTAATCGTCTTAGAAAGCATTGGTAAGCATTGGTGAGGATAAGTAAGCCAAAAGGCAAAGAATCAGTAAGCAAAGTCAAAAGATTGGTAAATATTGGCAATAGGTGTGTCAAGGACAGTCAGAATGTCAAAGTATGAGTCAAGTAACATCAGGAACTGGGAAAGCGCACTGGAATTGCATTAGGGGGAGGCTGTGCATGTCACATCTCAAAGAGATTGCTTCTAGGCCAAAGTAGGATGACAGAGAGGCAGTGCTGATCTGATGCCAATATAGTACATCCAAAAGCAGACAGGGTGAGTCAGATGTCAACAGGGGTCAAGCTTTGGGGGTCTGTGGGGTGACAGGAGCATAGGGGATTGCAACCTTCCCCCCCAAACCATCCTCTCAGTGAAGCAAATAAAAACTTCATGAATGAGGCTCTGTTGGAAGAGAGGATGAAGGGGGAGCATCTTCTGCTGTATCTTGCAACAAGGAGGCAAGATGTGCATCATACTTGTCATGAATGTGATCAGGGAGAGTGGAGAACAGTAGATTATACTGTAGCTGTCGCAATTTTGGGAGAATGATGGACAAGACTGGTATGAAGATGTTGCAGGGAGCAGGGAGGAAGGATCCATATGCTTCTTGGACTGGAGAGACTGAAATGACCACATAAGACCTTTCCAAACAAATGACAGACCTGAGGCAACCAAAGAATGTCCTCCTAGAGGTAATAGTGACAAAAAGAATGTGCTGTCCAAGCTGGATGGGCTGAGAGGGGGTGTTAAGTTCATGACTAGGATGGGGGTCGAAGGCTGAAGGCTGAGCACCAGGTGCAACAACCCTTGGTCTTTGCTTGTGTGCTAGACCCTTGTGCAAGCTGGGTTGAAGTCAGAGAAAACTGAGGGGGATCAGGTGTGAAAGCTGAGAGTTGACTCAGGCTTAAGCTGGGGACTTGGGGTGAACTAAGTTGATATTCAGACTGGGGAGCTAAGTACAACATATGTAGTGTATATATACCAAAGACCAGCAACCCGAAGGCTGAGGTTACCAGTGAGGGACTAAATAGCTGTGCAAGGGAGTAACTAAAAGTTAGACAAGGAGGCAGGGATCAGAAAGCCAAAGACAGACACTGCCTCAGCATAAGTGAGGGCAGTACAAAAGCTAACTAGAAAGGTATAGTAAGGAACAGGGTTTGCTTTGGCATTTGGCATTGACCTGGCATTCTGAACCTAAGACTGAACCATGGGTTTCTCAATATATGACAGTATTCCCCCCTTAGGGTTGAGCCCTTGAGACCTGCTGTAGGGAATGTAATTTCCCTACTGGGGGAATTGTTTTATTTTGATGATTTTGCTTTATTTTTGTTCTAGCTATCCCTCTGCTACTTGTTCTTCGAATTTCGCATTTTTGTTGCTTAGTCAGCACTACCTAGTACTGGATCTACACATTCAACCAGTTAGCTAAGGGAAGAGCATGGTGCTTGTGGGAAAGAGGGTGTACTTGTATGTAGTATGCTAAGGTAACTCAAGGGATAATGTTCAAAAGGACTGGGTGAAAACTGGTAGGTTTTCTGGCCTGGAACCAGGACCCGAGTCATCGAGCTGAGCTGTGAAACCCAGATGGAAGGAGTCAGGGATGCATCCAGCAAAGCTCGAGGCCTGGAAGGAAGGAGCTGTGCACTCACTCTCTACCGTACTGGGGGAAGGATGTATCGTTTGAGAGAGTTGAGGGTTTCTGGTTTGGATTGTAGGAAAGGAGCGAGTACCAGTGCATGGTGTCTGAGGTATAAAGTAAAGGATTCTCCTGACCAGTGACCCATTGTCTCTACGATGTCAAAAGGTATTTCTTTCAGAAGGTAGAAAAGCGTGCTGCTGATGTGAAGGCTGTGGCCTTTGAGATTTGGAAAACCTATGTGGGATTTGGCTGCCTTTGCTATCTTTCTCATTACTTCATATTTCGAGAGTGGTCTGATACCTCTGATGGGGTGTGACCAAGCAAAGAGGTGTGCATCTTTGGCAGCTGGGTTGAGATGGAAATGATTTTGTAGAGCATGGAAGGGGTCTGTGATGGGATCATCCTGTGGGGCACATAGTACTGTTTTGCCTTTGGTCGAGCATTTTGTCACTGGGAGGTGAAAGACCATGACTGGGAGACCATCTTGGTTGTGGACAAGACTATAATCTGCCCTGGATATGTGTTTTGTTGGATCGAAACTTTGGATGGATGAGATGGTGAATTATCCCAGTCTGGCAACACAGTAGAAGGTTATGACTAGACAGGCGTAAATTGCTGCATCGTGCAGGTTGTTTCTGTCTAACATGCTGTGGCAGAAGTTTGAGGATATCTGTTGTAAATGGGGCTCTGCAGGGGTGTTTGGATGAGGCGGGGGCTAGCCTTGTGGTACCTTCTAGGATGGCCTTGTATTCTTTCTTGTTGATGTCCCATCTACACCTGTGAACTATGTGCCACGCTCGAATACATACCTGCTGCGTAGTTTGCAAGTGTGGATCCTGAGTGGGATCTGGCACAGCTCGCTAGGAAGGCTGAGAGTAGATCAGATGAGATTGGGCATCTGCTGCTGTCTGGGATGCTATTCATGTCGCAGAAGATGTGGTATACTAATAGGCTTGTGCCATAGAGCTCTTTGGTAGTGTCTGTCCAGGAGGCGCCTATCATGCTTGTTATTCTTTGGATAGTTTCAGGTGCAAGGGGTACTGAGTCTGTTGTTTCCAGTGTTAAAGAAGCTGGGCACCAGCTGAGAAGCCTGTCTTTAGCGAGGCAGTGCAGCCTGAGGACTGATGGGGCAGGGGTGAGATGGGGGCAGTATGGTCTTGGGAATGAAATTTGTGGGGTATCTTTGTAGTTTAGTGGGGTGTTGAACTTGTCTACTCTGT
Organism: Pisolithus orientalis; assembly: GCF_024613125.1. Lineage (NCBI taxonomy): Eukaryota > Fungi > Basidiomycota > Agaricomycetes > Boletales > Pisolithaceae > Pisolithus > Pisolithus orientalis. Next base: position 21,538 of record NW_026260886.1, on the reverse strand, counting down.
TATTGGAGGTCTGCGAGGGTTTTTTCGACAAGCTCATCAATGAAACATTGGTGGGAGGAAAGATTCCTTTGTGCCTCATGTTGCCTGGCAATGTGGTCGATGGTGCGAGCTGGTTGATGAGCATAGTAGCCTTCTCGTCATGCTCGTTGTTCTGATGGTAGGAGGGGAGCATCAAAGTTGATGAGGAGTTGGCTAAGGCAGCTAGGGATGGGGAGAGGAGGGAGGATATGGTTGTTGTTTCCATAGATACCTCTTGATGGCTGGTTGGCAGGGTTGTCACCACTTCAGATGTAAACTGTTTGGATGCTAAGCAGGTGAGAGTTGGGGTCATGGATGAGGTTATGTACATGTTTGAACACCTTGTTAACCTCTCGGTTGCGATGCCTGCCTGTCCACCACCCTTCCACGATGCTGGTGTTGTCGCCATGGACAATGATGTGAGATGGGGAGGGTAGGATTGTGTTGATGGTATGGATGAGGAATTCGAAGCTGATGGCTTCCACCCAGCTGATGTCATGCTTGGCGTTGGTTGACTTCCAGCCTGGGATGAGGTACCAGGCCCTCCATCTTTTGCCAATGATGATTCCAATGCCAAAGCCAGAGCTAGCATCAGAGAACACTTGTAGATCTATTCGGGTGGGAGGGTGGAGCAGTGGGCGTTGAACTCTCCCTTCCTGAAGAGTGTTTGTCCACCAGCTGAGATCTGTTTGGCAGTGTTTGTCTGGCCTGTGAGGTAAGAATGGCTTTGGCAAGCAGACTGTGATCATGTGCTCGAGGCTTGTCAGGTATGCTCGTCCTTGGGGGAGTAGGGCAGATGCATGTAGTAGTTTGCTGTACAATTCTTGTACATTTTGTAAAGTGTGTACTTGCTGCTTGTGCCAATCATGGATGGCTAGTAGATATTTGGCAGTTTTGCTTTTGCTCAGAGCTACTATCTGCCATTTGAGGTCCCATAGAAAGCCAATATATATTGTGGTGTGGTGGAATTTTTGGTCTTTCTCTGTCTCCCAGGGGATTCCTAGTTATCTGGAGATCACATCGATGTCATCAAAATTGTAGGTGAAATCTGCATCATGTTTTGATCTAGGGGTATTGGTGGAGTGATCCATTAAGGGGTGGTGAGAGTCATCATTGAACTCTTCGAATGCTCTGTCTTCATGCACAGTTCCTTTGAAAAAGATGCGGCTGCCTGAGTATTGGAGGCCAGCATTGGTTATTTGGGAATTCCACCATTTTCTGGAGGTGTTGTATTCTTGTAGATACTGTTTTAGTATTCTCATGAAAAAATGGTTGTCTACCCATTTATCCAGCAGGCCAATACCTGGGCTCCCGAATATTTCGGTTGCAGCATCCACTAGTCCTCCATACACACCCACCGAGGGGGTGGCACCAAAAGCTAAACATGTGTTGACACATGCATGTGTGTCAGAGATTCGTACTACAGCTGCTGGCCATTGGGATGAGTGGAGGGGGATGGTCCAGTAAGCTTCTGCTACAGTGTGTGTAGCTATTTCCGATCCTGGTGGGAGTCTGGAAGCTAGCAGGAAGACTATGGAGAATTTTCCCCATGTGCATGGGAAATCATCAGCTGATATGAACGAGTTGATGGACAGATTAGGGAAGTGTGGAGTTGGTGATAGGGGGAAAGAGAAATTCTGTATTAATCTGAATTTGCCTGGTTTGCCTAGCTTTGGGATCAGGGCCAGCGGTGATGATTGGAAATGTCCGATTAGGGATTGTAGTTTATTAATTTTGAAAGGGCCAATGAATCTCCCTTTGGTTATTTCTTTATTAACAATCTCCTTGAACTTATCTTGATATGTATCAACAGAAAGTTTATTAGGGGGGAATTGAGTATGCACAATTGGGGGGAAATCTATTAAGAAACCATTTCATAGGCCCTCTGGTATGAAAGTGAAGCATTGGGAGTAATGTGTGTTTCAGAGGGCTCATTCCCAAGCGTCTGCTTTATATGGTGTGCGCTGGCAGAGCCATCTGTGCTCGAGGGCATCTGCTAGCTCCATGTGTCGCAAGTCCGCAACCAGAGCAAAAATGCATGGAGTTGTGTCGTTCCAAGCAACCTTCTTCACACTGCCATCTTGGGCAGAGGTGAACTCCCTTCCTGGAGTAAAGGACTCTGTGTATGCATTCGGAGAAAGTCTCATGCTTGTTATCCCATGTATGGGGGGCATGGCATTCGACAACTGGGATGTTGTGGCATTCATGGCTAAGGCAGACCGCGCAGACAGGGAGGGGGCCAAAATCTGGTTGGTGTGTTGAGGATCGAAAAGGAGTGAATTTCTTGTTAGGATCTCCTGGGGCACCAGTGGGGGATTGTTGCCATTTGGACTGGGGATAGGCGCTGGATGAGGTTTGATTGCTGAGTCCAGCATTATATCTGCCTGCAATCTGTGTGGGGGAAAAGAGGGTGGTAAGATAGGAAAAAGGGCATGTAGCCAGATCACCCAGTGTGTGATGGAAGGGGGGGGGGGGGTGTAGCCAAGTAGTGGGTGATGGGGGGTGGAGGCATGTAGCCATTGAGGTCTGATGAGTGGTCAGAGGGGTTGGGGTTGTGTAACCCAGAAGAAACTGATGTGTAATCAGGTGAGGTGTCATGTAAGACATGCATTGGCCGTGTTCGGTGTCACAGCCTGGCGCCAATGCAGTGCGGGGGTGTAGTAGGTGGCATGGAGCCAATGAGGAAGTTGTAGGGAGGGGAAGAAATGGGGGGGGAGAGTGAAGGTGGAGAAGATTGTTAGTGGTGTCACTTTTCTGCACCATGGAAATGTAGGGACTAACCTGTTTTAGAGACTCCAGTTTGGCGACTTGTGCTGAGTGTACCAGTTCATCTCTGATTTGCACTAGGAGTATGTCGTTGATGTGTGCAATGTTGAAAGATTGCTTGGTGTTGAGTGTGTCATGCCATCTTCTGCATACTTGGGCTTGGTAGACTAGCAGAGCTCTTTTGCTGATTTTTCAGTGGCCATGTCTCCATGGGTGATTCTCCAGTGCCAGCCAGAATTTGATGTGGCTGTTGATGTTGTCAGCTTCCCAGTTGTTCTCCTTCATGGTGTTGGCTAGCCTGTGAGCAGCTTCTGTGAATTCTTCCCAGGTGATGTCTTCATCTTTGGTGACTGTGCCTTTTGCTTGGGCAGATGCAAGGGCAACGGAGGAGTGGAGGCCATCTCCTGTTTGGAGGAGAGTCATGGTGTCATTGTCTGCTGAGCATACTGTCGATTCTGCATCATGTAGGCCTTTGTTTGTGAAGTAGTAGAGCTCAATGAAGTCAGCTTTGCAGAGTCGGTGTGCTGCAATCTGGGAAGGGATGATGATAGGGTCCACTGGCAGACCCTTCAGTCACATGTAATCCAGAAAGTGGGTCATCTGACATGCACATTTGGTCCTGAAAGTGGGACTAACCAACATTGGCCTATAGACCCTGATGGTGGATAGGCCGACATGTTGGAGGGAGGTTGGCCGACCTCACTGGGGGATGGACTCACACCCTGGAAGTGGTGTCGGCCGACCTCACTGGGGGATGGACCCACACCCTGGAAGTGGTGTTGGCCGACCTCACTGGGGGATGGACCCACACCCTGGAAGTGGTGTCGGCCAACCTCACTGGGGGATGGACCCACACCCTGGAAGTGGTGTCAGCCAACCTCACTGGGGGATGGACTCCACACCCTGGAAGTGGTGTCGGCCAACCTCACTGGGGGATGGACTCCACACCCTGGAAGTGGTGTCAGCTGACCTCACTGGGGGATGGACCCACACCCTGGAAGTGGTGTCAGCCAACCTCACTGGGGGATGGAATCCACACCCTGGAAGTGGTGTCGGCTGACCTCACTGGGGAATGGATCCACACCCTGGAAGTGGTGTCAGCCGACCTCACTGGGGATGGATCCACACCCTGGAAGTGGTGTCAGCTGACCTCACTGGGGGATGGACCCACACCCTGGAAGTGGTGTCGGCCAACCTCACTGGGGGATGGACTCACACCCTGGAAGTGGTGTTGGCCGATTTCACTGGGGGATGGACACAGACCTCACCACCTGGAAGTAGGGTTGGCCAAACCCTGAAAATTCCCTTGGCATAATCAATTGCTTGTCAATTTAGATGTTACCAGAAGTATTGACTCTGATGACACTTCCAGATGGACATACCCCCTGAGACCAGTGTTGGCCAACCTCACTGGGGGGTGGCCTTACCCCCTGAATCCATGGCCATTCTTCACCTCCAGGTGATGTCAGTGATCTCACAGGGTTTGAAACTTGCAATGAGCATGGGTAGCCATATATAGGGATCCTTTTGATTCACACCATCTACAGTTTATTTATAGACCAAGACCCAGAGCTCTCTTGGTTGGTTGACGAGCTCTAGTTGATTTCTTGCTTGCCTCTTCACCCTCCTTTGCCATCTTCTGATCAACATCCCCACTGCCTCCCCTTTTTCTTTTCCTCACATCCTTTCTTGTATTCCAGGATTCCTTCATGCCACCCCCCTGGGTGGGACAGGAATCCCCTGCACTGACCCCAGTTGTTTCCTGTGCACCAATCCCTCTGCTTGAGCCACCAGAATTCTGCTGCAGTCTTGCAACTACCAGCCCCACTGCACCCATAACATCTTCCCCCTTGTGGATATCAAGACCTGAGCCTAGCAAAAAGCCCAGATTAGCAGCTTCAGGGTCATCTGATTCTATGTCCTGTGCTCTTTTGCACTCCCTCCACAACAAACCAAATCCCAGTACAATGGTAAGACCTTTCTGGGTGGATGCAAACTTTTCACTTTGCAATTGATACAGTGCCTTCCAGAAGGAATCCCCATTGCCATGCATCTCCTGGGGCAAATACTGGGCACTCCAGGCCCAAGATGCCCAGACAGGCAGGTTGACTGGTCCAGCATCAGGTTCCTGTACAAAATGTTTGTTAACCTGGTATTTGAAGAAAGTTTATCACTTACTGTCTCTGGCAAGCCATCTACAAGCTCAACAAGTTCCTGGTACCTGGGCATGATGCAAAGGGACTTTAAATATTTCACCCTGTCCCCATTGGCATGACAAGCAGGGCTGGATTCATGAGGGGTATCTTCAGATGGGGCCCTCCCAGAGTCAAGGATATCCTGGGCCCCTGATGAAGTTGCTATAGGGGTCATACCAGCCCCACCAATTTCTTCCCCTAAATCTGAGGGCTTGGCCTCCACCCCAGCTTCACTGTCCTCCCCAGGGCTCATCCACTCTCTCTTTTTGGATGGGGTTTTCCTGTTCCAGGGCCTTCCCAATGGCTCGTCCTCCTTTTTGCACTTGATGAATGAAACAATCACCTTATCCTCCTCCTCTTGGGAATTCCAATGATTCCAAAGCATCCACATGTCGGCCTTGGTCCATTTTGAAGGATCTTTCATCACAAATCCTTCTGGGATGGAATCAGAACTCAGATACTCCAAATGGGACTTGATAAGCAGGCCCCAGGGAACCTTGGCCTTGGGCTTCCCTGTAAACTTTGCTATGTTTCCAACTTCCATCAACAACTGTAGATGCACTTGACAATCAAGAACATACCATAGGCAGCCTGGAAGACCATTCTTGCCAAACTCTGCTGGACCTTGAGTTTCTGACCAGTCCAAGCTGGTACCTCTGGGTTTCCTTCATCATCCAAGGCTATCTCCACCTTTGGATTCTCATCATTCAAATCTTCCTCAGCTGAGTATGGAATCAACCTAGGTACACATATTACATTGATCACCAATGTTTATCACTTACCAGCTTCAGTCAAAAGATAATTGGTTAACATTTGCTCTCCCTTTAGAACCCAATCCTTGGTGGGCTCTGAAGACTCTGAGAAGGCCTTCTTCCCATCAGGGGGTTGTGTTTCAAAGCTAGGTTTCTTCATTAGCATTGGATAGACAAGGTAAAGGGGAACCTACACTGCCATCTTGATCTGAGAATCAGTAGTCTCATGAGCCAGAAACATCACTATATTTGACCCCATGGTCCTCCTGACTGTTTCAATAAAGTCTCTGGCCATGTTGGGAAAATTTTTTCTCCTGTACCTGAATTATTGCATGATTAGTATAAGACATTTGAAGTAGACCAGCACTGACAATTCATGAGTTTCTTTTGGAGCTCCCAACTTATTCCACTTGGAAGCAGCCCTCCCTGCTTCAGCCTTCTTGTCATCTGCAAGAGACTCCCACCACTGTTGGATGATTTTGGTCCTCTGACCTATGGTCTTGGGGTCCTTGGTGTCCCTCCTCTCCCTATCATAGGCATCCATGTCCTCTTTGAAGAGCTGCTGGGAGGCAGTAAAATCAGTGAAGGGTTTTCTGTAATTTCCAGCCTTGGTAGGTCTGGTCCTCTCCTCTCTGCCATCCTCATCCTCACCAGTCCCAGGCTGCTCCTTCCTCTTGTCTGTTGCAGCCAGGATGCTCTCAATGATGTGTTCCTCATCATCCTGGTCTTCAGGGTCTAGTTCTGGCAAAAACACCCTTCTGATGGCCTAAATACACTTGAGATATGTGAAACTTGATGAAAAAGATACCCTACCACTCTCAAGTTCTGGGGCAATTCCACAGATCCTGAAGATGCTTGCTGAAGGATCTGGGATTTCACATCAGCCAGGATCTGGGCCCTGAGGTCAGGATTCCCTCGGGCATCTGTGTACTGCTCCACATAGGAGGACAGCAGATCAGAGTAGACTTCAGACCAATCAGCCATGAGAGAATAAAATCAGGGGGATAATTAGCAGCACAGATGATGGAGGTTGGAAGCAAGGTGAAAATTTTTCAGCCTTTCCCAATTTAGGCAGGAGGTTGAAGTTTTTGGCCATCACTCTTTTAGGAAAGGTACCATTATGGTATGATTGTTTTGATGTATTTGCTATTCACTTTGATTCAGATACCAAGTGCAAAGCAAGGGTAATCGGAAAACTATACACATATACCCATGTTCTAAATACAATCCATTTGTTTACCTTGGAACATCAATTGGGCCTTTTTGGAAAAGTCAGTCCACAACACTATCTGCTTATGAGCATAAGCCTTTTTCCCTGGTTCCAACAATTGTAGAGCCCTTTTCTCCCATATGTCCTTCTGGAACTCAAACCATAAGATGGCCCAAACCATCTCATGCCTCACCAATGACAATTCTTCTTTCCACCTGTCCCTTCTTGCCCTTGCTTTGAGCCAGTTGATCCTGTAAACTGCCCCACAATTTATCGGTGAGATTTTTTTGAGTAGTATTAACACTTACACTCCTCCATTAAACCCCCCTTCTCAGCATTCAGTTGACCCTGTTCACCATCCATCATCCAAAACCATGCCATTTTGCTGGTTCCCTGCCCAAACCAGGTTCTCCTCTGTAACATCCTTACTCACTGCCAGGTCCTGGGGCTGAATAGCCTGATATTTTTGTCCAATCTCTTGATTGGGTTCCAACTGGAGAATGGCCTGCCTTGCCCTCTGATAACTTCTGACCTGCTTGTTTATCCTGAGCCACCACTTTTTGGATGTCCTGCTTGGTTCTTGTACCTTCCCTAGTTGATTGTGCACTGCAGGAAGTTCTGTCTGTATAACATTGCCTTGTGTCCAAGGTTGGTTCAGGAGCTGGTCTAGACAATCATTAGCTTGCCCAATCCTGAGTTCCATTTCTTCTTTGAGGAGGTCATGAAGGCCAAGCTCCATCAGTTTGGTTGCTCCAATGGATGAGGGCATCCATATACTCATGAGCTCAGCAGGTAGCTCCTCTCCTTCTTCTGTAGCCTCCCAATCCTCATCATCTTCCCAGTACTCTCCATTGTCATCAATTTCTTCACCTTGCCCAAGGAATGCTGGATCATCCTGGGGTATGAAGACATCATCCACCTCCAAACCTTTGAGAAATGCCTGGCTGGTGCCATGGAATTTGTCAATCCTGGCAGAAAGTCTTTTTCTTTTCTCTGAGACTTTGATTTCTTGTCTGGTAGACATGTGGCTCTGTCTAAGCTCAGATCTTAGCTGGTCCCTGCAGGTCTGGTTAGCAACCTATTGCTTCTGGAAACCACAGACCATACTGTGCATCCTCTATGCTAATTCCTTCCACAAGCCAAGCCACAGAACCATGGCTCCCTGGGGACACAGGTGGATTTTTCATGAGCTTTAACTGCACTTCACCCATGGTAGGGGCTACAGGCCATCAGACATGCCCAGGGTTTCTTAGGAACATACTGACCTTTTTCCCCTTTCAACAAATAAATGTCTAGGGAATCACCTCGATTTGCTTCTGCCTCAAGAACATCCTGACTCCCATTGGGCAAGTTGGCCAGGGTCTAGAACAGCTGTCAACTGCTCATATGCCTGATTCATTTCTTCTAGGCACTTGTGTGAGGTCTTGTATTTTTTCAACAGTGCAGGAACTGAGATGTACAGGGTAAATTAACTTCTCTTTGAAGAAAAGGTCTCTCACCCATGTTGACAATTTTTTTCCAGTTAGAATCTCTCATATGGTCATCATACACTTCTTGTCTGTGGGCCTGAGTCATAGACCTTGCAGTGGGAGAGATCTTATTGAATGGAGCCCACAATGTCTCCAAAATTTCACCATCCAGATGACCAGCACCCTTGATAAAGTTGAGGCTATATCTTGGAAAGCAAGAGAGTTTGTGGGCAGCAAGATGAAACTTCCCCACAGCAGGAATGATTTCCAGGGAGGGAGGGAGATGGAGAGAGCAGCTGGATTTTACCTGACTCTGGAAGTTAATACTCCACTGGCACCCAACATCATAAATGACAAGGGCCTTTGTGATGCTTTCTGAATGATAATCAAGAGCACTGCAGATGGAGTAATCTGTGTTCATGTACCTAGCACAAAATGAGTTCCAAAGGCTTCCAGTACATCCATCAGGTCCACTCACTTTTCCCCTTTCTGAAAGTCCACCACAGAATGGGGAACAAAGCAACCATGCCGAGCACAGGCTGTGGCACCAATCCCAGTGGACTGGAGATTGGACTTGTTAATATTAGCAGCATTGATTGCCCTGTGATTGCTGCAGGTGGATCTCTACCAGTACAGTGGGTCATTTAAACTCCATGACCTTGGGACAACTCACCTCCTTGTTATCCAAAGACTGCTCAAGATGGGCCTGGTAGGGCTTTTCAGCAACCATGTAACCAGTTCCATCTGCTAATGACACATCCAACTCAGGCTTGTTCATTTTCATATGCTGAGCAGTGAAGTTGCCATCCATGACATATTGCCTCATTATGGTATCACTAAGGGGGGAGGGGAGTTAGAAATCAAAACCCTACAGATTATCACTCCATACCTGTCATATCGGGTTTTCCAATCTGGAGGTAAATTAATACCTGGTTGTGGGCAGGCAGGACAAAAGAGTGCAAGTTCTCCTTGTCTAGGATCTTGTTCTTTATCATGACCAAAGCCAAACCATTTCCTATGTTTCAAATCCCTCCACAGTCTGGAAACCCTCATCAGCTCTCGGTACCTGTCCTAATTGGAAATGAATGCATTAATAGAACCCCCTAAGAGCAAATAGTGCATGGCACTCAACTGGTATACAGTCAGGAAATGCATTGTTGGTGAACCTCTTCAGCTTCTGATAGAAACTCATAGCTGAAGTCTTGCATTCCAGGGCATCAATGAGAAAGTGATTAAGAACATCAAAGGTGAAAGCAGTCTTGGGCTTTGTTATACTGGCTGGAAAGAGTCTTTCCCTGAGTAAATCAAGGTGCCAGTCGATTGGATCTGACCCAGGGCAATTGCACCAAGAAATCTCATGAGTGAAAATTCCTTCTGTGTGCACTATGGTCATTTTTGATCTGAAGGATCTCCTGCTACCAGAGGTTAACATGGAGGCTACAGGATATGACTGCCATTGACCTGTAATTGGGAGGCCCTTCCCCAGAAGTATAGCCCAACTCCTCTGAGTCTGGATCCTGATTCTGTCTGTTTTGAGGGCAAGGACGACCCCCATGGCCAATGTGCCAAAGGAACCCAAGTGCCATCAAAGAGGTATCCTGGTAATGAGTAGCATTCCATCTTTGTACCTTGTGGAATGGAAGATTTTGATGCACTTTCACAGCACAAGGACCACACCAGGCATGCACACCAATGCAGGACATGCATCTGATACTTCCTTCTGCCTGACAGCACTGCTCACATATCCCCCCCTTAGCCAGCTGCTCTCCCTCAAGAATGACTTTGAGATATTCTGCTCTCCAAGGCAGCCATTCTCTGATGAAATCATTTTGACTCTAGGGGATAATTTAGCCAATGCAGTATCAGGCAAAACTTCCCACCTTGGTAACCCTCCTAGTATTTGGGGTATCTTCCTCATCATTCCAGTCCAAGGTAGGCATGTCAAAGGAGTCTGGGACAACATTTTGGGAGCCTATTGTCCTGGGGGTCCTTGGAGTTGAAGGTTGACTCTGAGATGGGAGGTAGAGGTGTCTAGCATCCACCTCCTTGTAGGTGTCCTTTCCTCTCCGGGTTTTAGTGACTTCAAATTTATACAAACCTCCTGCAGAGCTTTTGCCAAGGACTTTGGTTCTACAACAATGCATGATTGAGCACAGGAAGAGTCAAAAGCAAGGTTTTCAGCTGTATTGAAAATTTTTCATCCCCAAAACAACACCACACAAGTCCAGAACAAGGTTATCAAATGTATTTAAAATATTTGTACCCAAAAATTGCCACTAAAATGTGTTTTAAGTGTATCTGACAGCCAACCCAAGAATGTCCTTTTGGGTAGTCCATGCTGGTCTTGTGACCTTGAGTCGGTCATGTACTTTGTCCTTCATATAATGCACCAATGCAATTCTTTCTCCCTTCTCCCACTTTGGCACAGAATGTTGAAGGATTTTTCCTGATAGGAAAATCATGGTGCCTGGGGAATAAGCCAGTTTGGCCCCCAGATCTGGAATAAGGAATTTAGCATTGTGAGAACCCAGGCTCACTAATGAATCCAGAAGGGTTGGGGTGGATGTGACATCTCGGTGAGAGGGAGTTTCCTGATTGACAATAATATCAATGTTGGTATAGACCTGATGGCCAATCCAGGGATATCTCATTCTCCACCCTGCCAGCCTTGGCCAACATTGCTTGATCACCAGCCCTGGCCATATCTGGCAATGAGACCTTTGCTATATTGCTCCAGAAGTGTTCCACATAAGAAATCTTGAGCAGCCATTCCCTATTGGCTTTCTGTTTGAGGGATGTGCTTTGATAGAGTGTATCAACCAACCTCTTTAAATTTGTCAGCCCCTACCATGGAAATCACAGCACCTGGACAAACCTCATGAGCCTGTTGGAATGTGGCAGGAGACATGGAAATCCTGCCATGTCCATACATGACTTGGTCAACAGGCTGATGCTTATGGCCATATCGTTTGTTAAGCTTGCTTTTGTCTTTTGGCTTGTTCTTGGGCTCAGTCTGAAGATTGTCTTTTATGGAAAGGAGAAGGGAATTGAGAAGTTCCTATGATATAAAAGCTGTAGTGAAGGGTTGTCAGAGAATGAAAACACTCACTATCCAGTGCATCTGGGACAATACCAGGCAGATACCATACTATCACCCTGCCATGCACATCCAGAACTGTGGCAGGAGCATTGATATACCCAATTTTTGGGTTTTCAAAATGGATGGTCCTGTCCTTGGCATGCACCAATGGTTCAGAAAACCTGTCTGCATCCCAATGCAACACATCTATTAAGGGTCAGACTTGGATCACTTGCAATTGTTGTGGAAATCACCTACAGGGATTGAGGATGGCATGTGTAATGACTGCAGATGCCAGCCTAACTTCCAAAGATGTAATAGCATCTGAAGTTAGACCAGATTCCCCTTGCAATGTTGCCCTGACTTGGGTTAACTCAGCCAAGGATCGAAGTCTATTATCCAACTAAATACATAGCAAGTGTAGCATCACTGCTTATGGCTTACCTTGGCTTCCTGAGCTGGTGATTTGAGAAAATAGAGCTGGAAGAGATCATAGGGACTGTTCCAAAGGCAGCCTTCAGCATTCCAACCACCATTGTATGCAGGGAATCATCCATGATGATGTGGGGGGTGTTGGAAAAGTCAAAGGAAAAATTTTTCAACCTGTGAGAAAAATAGTTAAAAATCACTCAGTACATAAGTTGGAAGTTATTCTCCACAAGGGACCTTGCTTGACTTGGGGGAAGATCCAGAATCCAGAAACCCAACTTAGTCTACTAGATACACCATGTTTCTTGAAACATCTAGTCATGTAAGCAGGGGCCTGGAATGGTGGAATCAAACTCAGCAGCAGTTGAACTCCAAGTCAATCCAGTCCAGCAATCTCTTGAGCATCATGGGAAACCATGGAACACCAATACTAATCTAGCAATCTAGCAACATCCAACAGCTAGGAACACATCCAGTCAGCATTTGAAGGGAAGATGTTGGGTTGCTAGTAATGCCATTGGCAAGCTCTTGAGCATCAAAGGGAAACCTTGCTTAAGAAGATCAGCCATGGAACACCAGTGCTAATCTAGCACCATCCACCAGCCAGGCAGACTGACATGAAACAATACACCAAGTCATTTGCTAAGGTTAGGGTTAGAAGGAGACTTGCATGAAGAAATACACCAAGTCTTATGCTAGGGTTAGGGTTAGCACATGCTTCATTCAAAAAAAGAAGCATAGATTCCCACACAGCATTCAAATCCAATCAAAGCAGTGACATTTACAAGGTCATACATAAATTCAACTACAGTTACAATTTCAACTACAAAGGTATAATGGTTTCATAAGAAACCAAGGCTTGCCTGCATTCCAGAGGGGGCCCTCCTCCAGAAGTACAGTTGGGCCAATAAAAACCATCCTCAATTCAACCAAGTTCCCAAAAAAGCACACAAAAGCTGATAACAAAGATACTAAAAACACATTAGCATCAACACAACTTTGCAAAGTTCACATACCTGAGGTGCACTATTTATTCACCAGGAGTCAAAGACAAACAGCTCTAGAAAGTTTATGTCAGTACAACATAGATTATACAGAAGTTGAATACTCACTACACCAAAGCCTGACCAACTAGCTACTACCAATATATACCAACACATACCACACAAAAAAACATCATAGGCTGACCCACACAGGTGGGTACAGACCAAATAAAACATCATAAGCTGACCTACAATGTAGGTACAGACTAGCCCCCAGATCCCATATGAGCTGGCCTACAATGTAGGCACAGACTATTCCCCCAGACCCAACATATTACCCAACAACCAAAAATTGTGCTGGCCAAGCACAATCTAAGGTCAAGGGCAGCCCCTCCCTACATCCTGTAGCTGCAGACTACAGTCAATAGTGAGGCACCAAGGATGCTGCAAAGTAATGGTAATCAAGTAATGTGAAAATTCTGGGATCAGAGGTGCCACTTACCTTATGACAGCCAAGACGATGGGCTGAGATAAAAATGAAGATGACGTAGCACACAAAACGGGAGAGAGAGAGGGGGAAAGGGAGATGGAGATGGAGGGAGAGGGAGGATGATGGAGGGGAAGTGTCACATCACAGGGAAATGCAGTAAGGGAAAAACATGCCACTGACTGGGGGGGATTTATATACTTGAGTCTTATGTACTGTTGTTTGGCCACAGTCCAAATAGTGAGGTCGCTGTCAATGTCACATTCTCAGCCTCGGTGCATGTTCAGTTGCCATGAGTGCCGGCAACTTCCTCTGAGTCAGTACTGCGTGTCGTACTATACATTGCGAATAGCGATGTCACGTGACTCCACTGTCACCGGATTCAGCTTCTATATACTAAATACTAAATGTTCACTTGACATTCTCGTAATTGCATTGTTGAGCCAAGCAAGCACTCCCTCATGTCATTGGCTGAGCGGTAGTGGTGGCTTACCCTTGGGATTTCACAGAAAATGTATTGTAGTAGCACTACCAGATCATTTAATACATGTAGTCACTTATTGAAACCAGAAATCGGCCTAGTGGCAACTGACCACTCTGTATATAGTCCTACGTAATGTTCCAGAGACGCATCCGAAGTACAGGTAGACATGTGTGATAATCATGACAGCTGTGACGTTGTTCATGTCACAATTAAGGTTGTGTCCAAGATTATCATAGGTCTCACTACGTGACCTGTCCAAAATCGAGATCTGTGCATCCAAGTATCCAGATTGACATGGTCTTTTGCTCCTCTCCTCTTGCCACACAGTGTCTCCCTCACCAACCATTGTTGCATTATCCCACTCTCTGGCCCTGCTGCATCTCAGTGAAATTTTTGGTACGTCGTCATCCTCTGGATCTCTCACGCCTCTCCCTCTCTAAACACAAAATAGGTACGTTGTGCCACATCTCCCTTCAAAAAAAAACAAAAAAGGTATGTTGTCGAACCTCTCATGGCTTCAACACTCACATCACACACCAGGACGCTGCCATTCTTCTCAGTCTATTGTGCATTGTTCAGTGTCCCATACTACTCACAAAGCCCATTCATTCAAAAAGAAGGTAAGTAGCTCGCAGCATCCCTCTACAACTCACAAAACACCCCCCCCCTCTTGCCAGGTCTCATCCAAAAAACAGGTATGTCATCCCAGTGTGTGGCATCTCTCTACCACTCACAGAACACCCTCTTGCCTTGTCTCATCCACAAAACAGGTATGTCATCCTACTTCCCAGCATCCCTCTACCACTCACAAAACACCCCCTTGCCATGCTTATCCAAAAAAAAGGTATGTTGTCCCAACTTCATGGCGTCCCTCTACAACTCACAGAACACCCCCTCGCTGTGCCTTATCAAAAAAACAAAAGGTAAGTCATCCCAGATCATGGCATCCCTCTACCACTCACAGAACACCCCCTCGCCATGCTCATCCAAAAAAAAGGTGTGTTGTCCCAGCTTCACAGCATCCCTCTACAACTCACAGAACACCCCCTCACCGTGCCTTATCAAAAAAAAAAGGTATGTCATCCCAGGTCGTGGCATCCCTCTACCACTCACAGAACACCCCCTTGCTGTGTCTCATCCTACAAAAGGTATGTTGTCCCAGTTCCTGGTGTCCCTGTACCACTCACAAAACACACTAGTAGACTATCAATTCATATCTCCCTCCTGCCACACTGCATCTCCCTTGCTGTGTCTCATCCAATAAGGTATGTTGTTGGACTTCTACTTCATGGTGTCCAGATGATACTTACATATCACCCTCTTTGGTCTGCTTATCCAGTGCCCAGTGTTGTGTAGTTGCATACATTGGCTTCTCTTTTCCATAAATATGTAGATATCTATCCCTGCTGCATGATATATGTACTAAACTAAATGCATTTATTGTTATCTTACTGCTTGTCCCCTACACCTTCTGTGTCTTGTAAAGATAATAAGGTATGCTACTGTTCCCTTCTGTGTCATATGTTGCTGCCACTCACTAATGTTGGCATAATAGACTCAGATGGTGAAGACCAAGCAGACAGCTAAGAAGACCACTGGGGGTAGAGCTCCCAGGGTATCTCTTGCTGGTCTGAAAGCTAGGGAAAAACATGCTGCCAAGTCAAGCAAGGCCCATGCTAGGAAGGCCCCTGTTGCCAAGAAGAGAAGGATGAGGAACTTGGCAAGTCTCTTTTTATATTCCATCCATCTTTCTAACATTCTATGCAGTTCTGTGTGATGTGCAGGGATGGAGGGACATTGTGGCCTTGTGATCAGGCAGGTTGCAGAAGGGTAGTGTGTAACAAGTGTGTTGTAGTACCTGAGGATTGCCTTGCAGAGGTCACCCAGCTTCCTGTGACCTTCAGGTGTGTTAACCTCCCTTTTATGAATTAATTCCATTGACTCAAACTCTGGATGAACTTCAGGTGTGTTTCCTGTCATTGGAAAATGACAAGATTTGAAAGTCCTCAGCCCTATTTTGTAAGTGCATATTGCCACCCCAATCACTTCTAACTCCAAGTACAGGGCTTCTACTTGTCAGGCAAGCCAGTCCTGAAACACCCTCTTGTGGTCATTGGGGGGTTTGAACATGCCACCACCTCTGAAGTGGCTGGTAACTCTACTGCCATTATCCACCTCCACCTTGAGTCTCTAGAGCTTGGCCATGCCCCTGTGCATATCCTTCACACCATGTTGCAGGGATATTTCAGACAAGACACCTACCACTTCTCACAACTGCCCTTCAACTTTGCCACTGAGGAGTCCAGAGCTGCCTATGACACTGCAGCATCAAAGCTAGCTTCAAGTCTGACTACCTTTGCTAAGGCAGTCATTTTCCTTACTACCCATACTGATGAAGACAGGGGGGATCTGTTCTCTGGAATGGAGAATAAGGTTCCAATAGCCACAGAGGTCTTTGAGGTAAGTCACCATTGTTTGACTGTCACTCCCATCTGACCAGTTGCAGTTTCTGCAAGGCCTTCTGTTACCCCTCTCCAACATTGTCAAGGGTGGAGACCTCATCTTCTTTGTATGTGGTTCTACTGTAAGGAAGGAGCAGAGCTTCCAAGGACTGAAGGCAGCTGTGCAACAGTAGGTTTTCTTTCAATGTTGGTGGTTATGGCTGACACCATATCAGTTTCAAGCCAAGGTCCATGTTGCTTTTTAATGCTGAGAGACTTCAACTAGTCACCACCATTCCCTTCCTCATGAGTGTCCTTGACTCCACCCTTGTTCAAGGCTTCCATGTCCAAAGTGCAGTCAGGTATGCCCTGAATGACTGTGGTATGTTGGGTAGGCACTCCAACATCATCCTGATGTTGTGGCAGGAGAAGGTAGTGGTGGAGAAATTTGTCTGGACTGACAAGTTCATCAGGCCTTGGGGACAACAATTGCCTGCCCAGTGCCCTCAGTGTTATAGCATTCAGAAGTGGGAAGCTGGTTGTTCAGGGCAGACTTATTCCTATGAGTGCAAGAATCCTGGCTGTGGGAAGGACACACAAGGCACATCTCAGCCTCCCCAAACCTATACTATCTGCATGTCCAAAGGGGCTACCAAACTGACACAGGGAAAGGGGCAAACATCATCCTGGCTGTTGGAATCTTTGTAAAATACCCTACCTTGATACATATGATATGCATGTACTACAATCAAAAATAGCTGCTTTGTGTTTTCAAATTTCATATGACATTGAATGTTCAGAAAAAAAGTAATTTCCTGCAGGACAATTCCTCCTTAAGTACTGATACACAACTGAGTAAATTTTCCCAATGTTAATTCCAATACAATGGCCAGATTGGTAGAGTTAACTTCAATACCACAGGATAAGGATAGGATATAGGATCTTTCCACAACCATGTGGGTTCAGCCAGCTAACTACCAAGGAAGTAGTGTACTGAGTAATAAGATTGGCCAGCCCCACTAACCCACTAGCAAGATATTGGTCTTTCTTGCAAAGTGTCTGCCCAACCACAACTCCAGGTCATGGTTCATTCCCCCCAGCCACATCAGCTGACCCCACTGCCAGGACATCATCCCTTCCCCCAGCCATGTCAGCTGGCCCCACTTCCAGGTCACTAATCTATCCCATAGCTGGTTTGGCCAACCCCACTTCCAGGTCACTAACCTATCCCATAGCTGTGTTGGCCAACCCCACTTCCAGGTCACTAATCTATCCCATAGCTGTGTTGGCTGACCCCACTTCTAGGTCACTAATTCATCACATAGCTGGGTCGGCTGACCCCACTTCTAGGACACTAATCTATCCCATAGCTGTGTCAGCTGACCCCACTTCCAGGACACTAACCTATCCCATAGCTGTATCGGCCAACCCCACTTCTAGGACACTAATTCATCCCATAGCTGTGTCAGCCAACCCCACTTCCAGGACACTAACCTATCCCATAGCTGTGTCAGCTGACCCCACTTCTAGGACACTAATCTATCTCATAGCTGTGTTGGCCGACCCCACTTCTAGGACACTAATCTATCTCATAGCTGTGTCGGCCGACCCCACTTCTAGGACACTAATCTATCTCATAGCTGTGTCGGCCGACCCCACTTCTAGGACACTAATCTATCTCATAGCTGCATTGGCCGACCCCACTTCTAGGGCACTAATTCATCCCATAGCTGTGTCGGCTGACCCCACTTCCAGGACACTAACCTATCCCATAGCTGCATCAGCCAACCCCACTTCTAGGACACTAATCTATCTCATAGCTGTGTTGGCTGGCCTCACTTCTAGGACACTAATCTATCTCATAGCTGTGTCAGCCAACCCCACTTCTAGGGCACTAATTCATCCCATAGCTGTGTTGGCTGACCCCACTTCCAGGACACTAACCTATCCCATAGCTGCATCAGCTGACCCCACTTCTAGGACACTAATCTATCTCATAGCTGTGTCGGCCAACCCCACTTCTAGGGCACTAATTCATCCCATAGCTGTGTTGGCCGACCCCACTTCCAGGACACTAACCTATCCCATAGCTGCATTGGCTGACCCCACTTCTAGGACACTAATCTATCTCATAGCTGTGTCGACTGACCCCACTTCTAGGACACTAATTCATCCCATAGCTGTGTTGGCTGACCCCACTTCCAGGACACTAATTCATCCCATAGCTGCATCAGCTGACCTCACTTCCAGGTCATCAATCCATCCTATAGTCATGTCAGCTGACCCCACTTCCAGGGAAGTTGATCCATCATCCTGTGACATAGGCTGACCCCACCTTCACGGTCTGGCCTACCCAACCCTAGGGACCACCAGCTGATGTCGGTTAGTCCCAGTTTCAGGACGAAATGTACATGTCAGATGACCCACTTTTAGGACTACAAGTGACTGAATCATGTGCCACTGGTACTACCACATCCTGAGGTACTGTAGCATATTTGTGACAGTACTTCTTCTTTTCTTCTTGTAGCACCAGCTCTCATTCTCTCTCGCATTTGGCCTGCTGCCTCTCTTGTTCTTCCTTGTCAAGCCTTGCTCTTTCAGTGGCTTCTTGTTGCTCTTGGTGGGCTTGGCAGTCCCATTCCTCTTTTTCTAGGTCGTTGTTCAATGTCCAGTAGAGGGCTAGTTGGGCTGCTGCTGCCTTGTGGTTGACATCATCATTTATGAGGCATTCTCTGGCCTGATGATATTTCTCAGAGGAGAAATCAGGTTGTTCTGCAAAATGAGGGTTGTGCGTCAGTTTGGGCATAGCAAAGAACAAACAAGAGACTAGAATGCAGCTCAGCTGAGCCTTGAGGGGTGAGTGAGAGTATGAAGGAGAGAGACAACCGGCTAACTGTATTCCCACACGTAGACTATATTCTCTGTACACTACATGCCTCCACTACTGAGAATTGCCATGTAGTTAGTTTTTTTTTAAACAATAGACGAGTTACCACAGACAAGAGATGAAATCGAGCAGGTCGTTTCCCTGCACCCAGACTGCCATAGAAGCCCTCAGACGTCCCATCCATCCAGTTCCAGGCTATAGAAGCCCCTTTTGGCCTACTCACTCCCATCAGATATCTCTACTCTCCTACTTCTCTCCTGGTTCAACCTTATTTTCCTACAACTGGAGCCCACCGCGAGGGGCTTCTGTCTTAGCCTGGCACCCATCCAAACCTTCCCAGATTTTATTTTGCAGTCTCCAGCTTCATTTTCGCAATTTTCATGCTCGGTTTAGCAGATTTCACCTTTCAGTCTCATTTTTGCAGTCACTTCGCTCGCATTTTCGTGTTTTCCCACTCGCGCGCACTCACTTATCAAGCATTCACACTCATATAAACTCCTGAAGTCATGTTCGGCCTCAAGATTCTGTGTCGAGGCTCGCCCAAAGCACCAAGCTTCTCTGGGCGCCCCAAGGACCTTCGAAGCTATTTTGATGACATAATTGACTTCTGTGATGGGTTCGGCCTCTCGGACGGGCTCGTGTGCATCAAATTCGCGCTCAAATATGCGCCTTTTGAGTCAGCTGACCTCTGGTCCCACTTCGTCAGTAGTAGCAAAGGAGATTGGGCTCGTTTTACCTCGGAAGTCACTCAGCAGCACCCAGAATTGGACGAAACAAGTCGAAGTCATGCCACCGAGCTTGCCGGCCTAAAGGTTGGATTTGCGAGTTCAGATGTTGTCTCAATGTCATCCCTAGGGCAATATTATCACAATTTCTGTCGAATTTCGTTATCTCTCGAGAACCTACTGGGTCCATTGCCCCACCTAGCCAGTATGTTCAAGTATGGGTTCCCTCCAGAGTTCAGGCGAGAGGTGCTCGGACACCACAATGCATCAGAGTATTCTGTGCTCAGTCTAATGTCTACAGCTAAGGAGGTCCTGAGGTCGAGCGGCGGCCTCTGGAAGAGCAGCAAGGTCGACAGTTCATGCACGCAGCCACCACATGCCTCAGACAATCATTCCCCCCGTCGTTCATATTTGTTCTGCTTCTTCTGTGGACTTTCAGGCCATATTCAGGCAGGTTGCCATTCGTTCAAGTCATATTTAGCTTCGGGAAAGTGTCTACTCGTAAACGGCTGCATTTTTCTACCTACTGGACTGGAAATCCCGCATGAAGTTGCTGGACGAACTCTGCGAGACCGTCTCGACAGCTGGTCTTCGTTGACAAGCGAGTTCGAGGCTCGTACGGGCCCATCGCCTGCTCGCTCGCTTTCACCCACAGCCCCACCCTCTCGAAGCGTGTTCGACACACCATCGCGCATACCCGCTCAGACGAGCATTGTGTCTACTCGGTCCCTACCTACTGTCCAGCTCGAGCCAGCAGTACCAGACCCACCAGCCGTTCCGTCTCGTCGCTCGTCAGCCGAGCGCTCTCGTAGCTCACTGCACACGCAGCCACAGTCGAGGTGGCCATGTGGCCGAGGCTGATTGCCCTCGCATCCTCGTTCACGCTCGCGCTCGCAGACTCGAATGGGTTCGTACACACGTTCGAAAGATGATTTCATACCAGTCCAGTTGTTTGCCCGCAGCTTGATACAGCATCACACCCCAACGCACTCATATTCATATTCGACCAATAGCTCACCCCCTTCTTCCTCGTCATCGTTGTCCTCACGCTCGCGCTCTCGTTCACGTTCGAGGAAGGCGGATTCATACATCCATTCCAAGCCGAAGCGGTCGCACAGCCGCAGTCACATGCCCCGGCGCTCTCGAAGAGCGCGTTAACACTGCATGTCACACCAATTCTGTTATGTTTTTTTTTCGTTTCTTTTTGCTCATGGATCTTACAATATCTAGTATGGATTTACCTACTCATTATGCGGAGTTTTCGGTACCTTATACATGTTTAGTTTTTCTTTTCTTGTGTTCTGTGTTTTACCCCCCAGGCTCTAGTCCCCCACGGGAGGATTGTAGTCCGCGACGAATGCTCCATGTTGATATCAGGATTGTTCTGATAGGTCCAGTAGCTCTGGAGATATTTGCATTTTTGTGCGAAGGCCCATCCTCGAGGTCTTGCCATAGTCGCTCACGCAGTTCTGCGTCTCTCCTCTCGCTTTTCGGGTCGTTCATCCTGCTCGCTGAACCCTTCCTGGGGCCATCTACCTTGTAAAATTCCGTGCAACCGTTATCAAGATATCCGCGTTTTCGTATCCAGAGGGCTTCGAGATGGTTTTGCGTAT
>NW_026260885.1:0-81864 GCF_024613125.1 Pisolithus orientalis | reverse complement strand
TGTACAACAGAGTTTGTCAATCTTGTCTTGTAGGTGACAAATCTTGTCATCATGGTGTTGAGGTCATCTCAAGGTATGCAATGTGATGATGCATGTCATCATATGGAAATGGCAGACAATGCATGCAGCTTTGTCTGCAAGGTTGAATATTGCAGGAGTGAGGCCTGCTTCAGAGAGGGCCATGCCCTGGGAGATGTGCAATGCATAAGCATTGCATGTTGTGCAACTGGAATCATGATGCTGGATAAACAGCAGTTGAAGGTGGTACACCCAGAAGGGTCCTAAAGAGTGTTTGTCACAATGATCATCATGCTCTCGAGATGAGGCATGTGACAATGTGACAGATGGGGAGCAAGCATGTTTCTGGCCACTGCTGACCATACACATGCTGCACTGAGCAGCAGGGGATAGCAAGTGAGGAGCCTTGCTATCAGGTCATGTGCCTTGATGTGCAGAGAGCTCACCATGATTGCATGTGGCTGACTCCCTGTGAGAATGGTGCAGGGAGGGCTGGGGGGAGCATGAGCTCTGGGTGCTGTTGTTGTTATCATGGGAAGACATACTTGATGGTTTGTTGTGTTGGAAGGAAGTGGTGCTACTAAGTGGTATGAGTGAGGAAGAAGCAAGAGGAAAAAAGGGAGGGCACAAGGCATAATTAAAAACTTAAGTAATTCTCAACAGAGAAAAAACATGTGAATGAGGAGTGATTGGTGGGTGGCTACATTATACTATCTACCTTTGACAGAATGCAGTGTTCAGTTATTTTTAGGCTTTTTTGATCTTTATCTTTGTTATTTTATTTTAATTTTTATTTGACTTTGTTTTTTCTCTGAGTCCATTTGGTTCTGTTAGTAGTACATGACTACTCATAGCCACTAAGTGGCTACTACATGTTCTTGCATATCCTGTGCCTTGTGAGGCAACTGGTGTACATTCCACATGCCTTGAAGTTTGAGGTACCTGTCCAGGGCCTCAAGTTTCTTGCAGTGGGATGTCAGTTCCCATGTGGAGTCTCCCAGATTCCACTTGACAAGGAACTCTACCTTGTTTTCAGACCACCAGTGGGTGAGTACCTTGTCCACTATCCATTCATTGTTGTCAGTCATACTGATGTCATAGAAGGCATGTGTGTCATGTCTTGGAAACAGTAAGTTGTCATTTGGCTCATACTTGTGCAGAAGCCCAATGTGAAATGTTGGGTGTATGTGTCTCACTCTTAGTTGCTCTGGTAGCTTGAGTGTATATGTATTGCTTGCACTATCACAGCATAGAACCTTCATTGGCCCAATGAACCTTGGTACAAGTTTACAAGCTCATCCTTTGGGCATGGTCAGGTTCTTTATGGAGAGATACACTGAGTCTCCAATTCAAAGGTGAGTTCCTTCCTTTCATTTCTTGTTGGTGTGGTCATCTGCACCACCCTACTCTCAATTATGGTGTCATGCACCATTTCTAGATTTTCTAGCACTTGTCAGACAAACACCCTTACCCCTGGGGATGATCATGTTGTCCCTTTCCGATGCATTGCATCATTACAGGCATATGTCCATAGTTTAGTTCAAATGGGGTGAACCCCATAGAGATGTTGATGCTTGAGTTTATTGCAAACTTGACCATTGGCAGCTTCGACACCCAGTCCCCCTGGTCTGGACAGACCATTGACTGTAGCATCTGTGCTACATTGCATATGGCTCATTTGGATGCACTGTCCATCTGCAGGTGAAATGCAGTTGACATTAGGAGCTTTGCCCCTAGCATTCTGTGTGTCTCATGACAGAATGTTGATGTAAATTTTGTGTCTCTGGTAGCCCATGCAAGCAGGCTACTTCTTTTATGAATATCCATGCAAGTTCCAAAGCTTGCACTGTCATCTTCACCAGTATCAGGTGTATCATGGACATCAGATGGCATAGGACTACCCACAGGTAGTCATACCCTTCACTCAGTGGGAATGGTCCCACAAAGTCCATTGTTATTGACCCCCATGGTTGTCTTGGCATGGGTAGACTGTGCAGTAAACCTGGAGGCCACTGGTTGTTGTTGTTGGCCTTCATTGTTTGACATATGGGGCAGGTTCTGCAGAACCTGTCCACTTCTTGACCAATTTTTGGCCACCAGTACCACCTGCAGATGTAATCTGCTGTCCTCTGGGATCCAAAATGTCCCAGCATCCTGTGCACCTGGTCTATGACCCATGCAATTATGTTGTCATTCTTGTACTTTGCATGTGGAAGGCACAACACTTCCTCTCCACCATGATTTTGTGCAAAGCAGGCCATCTCTCTCCTCAAATTGAGGGTGATGTGACAGTTCTGCTAGTATCTTCACAAGCATAGGCTCATTCTTGTATCCCTTATGGATGGCATCCAGAAATTCTGGTGCATCTTTGTAGGTTACAAGGGTCTCTCACTCAAAGGTCCTATAGTTTTGTTGAGCATCACTCAGCTTTTTTGACATGAAACCTGCTGGTTGGCAGGTCTTCCATTCAGGTCCTTGCCCATACAGTACACCTACTCTGTAGAGTGATGCATTGCAGATGAGCCATATTGGCTCTTCCTTCCTTGGATCTATTGGCCACAGTACTGGGTACTTGCAAGCCAGGTCCTTCATCATCTGGAAGTATCAGTTGTAGATTTCCCTCCACAGGAATGGATGTCCATTCCTTTGTATCCCAGTTAGTGGCATCATGTATGCCAAAATATCTGGCATAAACTGTGCCAGGTATTCTATGAGACCAATGAACCATTGAACCTCATTGAGCAACTTAGGTACTCTCCAGTTCCTAATTCAAGACATCTTGTCTCTATCTGCATGCATGCTGTAAGGAATCCACATTCCTTGGACACATAAACCCCTATTATCGACCATTCCATGACTATTGTTACATTCCTGGACCTCTTGCATCCACCATTGTTCATGCACTACCTTCCCACACCCTCGCTCCCTCTCATGCAATGCTATACATGTGGCTGCTGTGCTTCAGTCACTTCCCTTCCTTTGGACTCTTTCCTTTAACACAGTCTCTGTTCCCTTTTTGTTAGTAGTATACCCTCAGCCTCTGTTCTGGCCTGTCTTGTATGTACATGTTGTCACACAGCCTTCCTTTACTTGTACCTTGTCTTACTTAGGTTTCAGGTTTGCCCAGACTATAAAGCCCTGTACTTAGGTACAGAATGATACCTTTTGGCACTTGGAAGGTCACTACAAGTTTCTTTTCCACTTTGTCTACACTGCCCATCTTGCATACTGCCATGCATGAACTATGCACACTGCTCACATCACCAGTACTACACTGCAGACCATGCCATGCATGCCACAAATTGCTACTGCTACAAAGTGCTGAGTCCCACCTTCTAGTCTTGACAGTCCAGAATCCCTTGGGATGAGCAATTTGTTCCCTTCATTTTATTGTTGTTTCCTAAAGCCATCTAGCTCATCTTATACAGCTACTTGGACTTTTCCTACAACTGGAGCCCACTGAGGGATTCTGCTGTTGCTTCCAGAAGGTTGCTCAGGCACACCACTGAATGCACCAAACTAGAAAATTTATGCCTTCACTTCCACAACTTGAACCTGTCAGAAGACTCTGAATTATTCTGCCCAGTTTCACCTGAAGTGCAGAATCACATGCAATTACCTGCTGACATCCTGTGGGTACTACCCATGATCACTCCTGATATTTCGGTAGATTGGATATCTGTCATGTTGGATCACCTGGATCTCACTGACCCTGATATTCCTGGTGGAAAGCATACTTCATTTGGTGCCATTTATATGGTCTGTCACAATTTACCCATTCACCTACACTATCAACTTGAAAATGTCTATGTCACTTGCATAATCCCTGGGCCACAAGAGCCTTCATACTACTGCTCAAACCACATACTCCAACCATTAGTCGATGACCTGATTCACTGCTGGGAACTGGGATTGTTCCTAGCACACACTGCTATTTGTGTATTCAGATGTTTGGTGCACTGTGCAGTAATATTACTTGTTTGTGACTTGTTGGTGGCATGAAAGACCACTGGATTTGCAGGGCTAGGGCATATGCAGGGAAAGTTCTGCTAATTTTGCCAGCAAAGTGGCTCAGAGTTTTCCAACACCAACATATCAACTTGGCCATGGCAGACCTGGCAGGAGCATCTTGCAATCGCAAAACTGTGGAGGGATGCACATTCAGAAGGGATTCAACAACATATATACAATACATTTGGAGTTAGATGGTTGGAACTGTTGCATCTGCCTTATTGGGATCCCACACACTTCATGGTTGTCAAGGCAATGCACAACTTCTTCCTCAGAGATCTCCAACACCACTGTCATAAAGTGTTTTGTATGAACACTGATACAAAATCCACTGGTGAAACTCATGTCCAACCCCACACTCCCAAGGAACAATGGCAAGAACTCAAGGCTGGAATTGAAGCTATCAAGAAGCACTCATTGACAGCACTAACAAAGTTGAGGAGGGGCTATATTGTTGCCCTTGCCCAAGCAAATAATGTTCTACCAGGAGTAGGCATCAGTGGTGACTCCCTGGTGAGACTGAAGAAAAGAGGATCAGACATTTGGAAAGGCAATTTATGCCCAAGCATGTATTGACTGGATGAGCTCATTAGCCTGTCATGAAACCATTTGGTTACCCTCTTTCAAGCATATACAGCTTGGCAATCCAGAAATACACTGCCCACACATCTTTCCTCCCCCTGTAGTGGACCTATCCTCAGTATGGTCAAATCCCATGTCAACAACTATCCTTGATCATTTGGTGTTATCAGAAGTATGGAAAGACATGGCCAGAACTACCTTACCATCATGGGTTGCTTGTGCACTGTGAGTCAAAGTGTGGAAAGGTGGTGAAAACCAACCAAAACCAACACCAAAGACAAATATGAGCAAGTGGTGGTTTACCTCCATGGAACCTGGAGGGCAGAGAAACCTAAAGTGGGGGAAATTTCAATGGCAGGTGCTCCTAGCACAAGTCGATGATGAGTTATGCAGGAGAAGATGAATGAATGCTGATTGAAAAGGGGATGCTGAACAGAGTGAAGGTGTTCAGCTGAAAGTACTTGGGAGTAATGGACTTCAATAGAATATGCTCCTGGCACAAGTTGGTGATGAGTTATGCAGGAGTGGATGGATGACTAAGCAGACTTGCTGACTAAGTGTGGATGAAGCTTCAGATAATGATGGAGGTAGATAGACCTCTTTGTAGAACCTCAACTACCAATGATATGAATGAAGACAGATAGACTCTTCTGAATGAGCCTCAACTGTTGACAATGAGTTATGCTGAGCTGAGCTGAACTGACTGCTGAGTGAATGGCTTCTGGTTCACTGGGGGTGTAGCTAAGTACATGGGGGTTTATATACTGTGGGGGGGAGCACAGCTTGTGACAAACAAGGCACAAACACTTGGTAAGTAATGAGTAAGTACTGAGTAATCATGATGAGTAAGCAAGAAATGAAAAGTATGCAAGCAAAGAAGATTGGCAAGTATTGGCAATAAATGAGTCAAGGACAGTCAAAATATCACAGAATGAGTCAAATGGAGTCAGAAACTGAGTAAGCACACTGATATCACATTAGGGGGTGGTGATGCAAGTCAGATCTCAGTGGAGACATCTCTAGACCCAAAGATGGCATGACAGATGGATGGTGTTTCCAGATAGGGAAGTATTAATTCCAGAATTGAAGGGCATGAGTCAGGTGTCAAAGGGGCTAGGGCATTGGGGGTCTGTGGGGCAATGGGAGCATAAGTGATTGCATCTCCCACCCTTTCATCCTCTCAGCAAAGTTAACAAAAGCTTCATGAATGGGGCTCTGACAGAGGAGGAGGAGAAGGGGGGACATCTTCTGCTGGATCTTGCAGTAAGAAGGCAAGATACATGTCATACTCATCATGAATGTGATCAGGGAGGCTGGAGAACAGTAGACTATGCTGCAGCTGTCGCAATGCAGGAAGAATGATGGATGAGATTGGAATAAAGATGGTGCATGGAGCAGGGAGGAATGATCCATATGCTTCATCAAGAGGGGAGATCAAAACAACCACATAAGACCTTTCTAACTGAGTGACAGACCTGAGGCAACCAAAGAACATCCTTCTCGAAGTCATACTGACAAGGAGAACACACTGACCAAGCTGCATGGGATGAGATGGGGCTGACAATGATGGGATGAACCAGGGGGCTTCAGGATGGAAGCTGGTTGGAATGCCTGGCAGATATACATAGCCACTGTCTCTGGAAAATGAGACAAGTGAGATGATCAACAAAGAGGCAGCCATGATTGATGGACTTAGCAAAATGAGCATCTGATGGATGGAGTGCTGTAGAAATGTGCAGGGTGTGAGGATCCTCTCCAAATTTGGAAGGCAGAACCACATGGCTGAGCACTTTAAGTGAGTGTGAGAACAGAGTTGATATCTTTGGAAATGGTGGAGATATGACAAAAACTGGAATGCCATACATGGGCACTAAAAACCTTTAATGCACACTTAACTCACTTCCTCTTTTCTCTTTAGCACTGACAACTTGTTCTTGTGTGAAGGATGACTGTTAACATCCAGCAGCCTTTCTACACATGAGGCCTTTAGTCTTCATCTGCATGGCATGGGCATTGCGTGCAACTTGTTGACAAGTTAGGCAGAGTCAGCTGTAACCATGTCCACAACACCTTTGGTGTGTGACAGTGCCCCACAACTTGGTAATCCAGGCCATGGAAAACTCAAGGCTGACCAGTGGTGCACAGCCTGTCTAGTTAATCTGGTCATCATGTTATGTAGGTTATGGGGTAGCAACAATGCAAGTGAAAGGGATTCAGCACTATTGCACAACTACCTATCACTTGTGACAGCCATCTGCTGGGCAACCACCTGCTTGACTTCTAACCAGCACACCAAATTGTCAAAAAGTATCTGGTATATTATGTACACAGCACTTTGCAGATATTTGGTCCTCAAGCACTGGTCTATAATAACCATGCGTCTCTCCACATGCCTGAATGCCTCCATGCATTTGGTCCAGCCCATGGGTGGTGGGCATTTCCCTTTGAATGATACAATGGTATTCTGCAGTGCTTCAACACAAATTCTAGGATTGGTGAGACTTTGTCATTTATGCTGGGGGGTCAGCACTCACAGCCAACAGGTGAGATGGAACTCACCTTGTTGAAGGCATTACTCAGCAAGACTGATGTGTTGGATTCCCTTAACAGTCTTCAAGAAATCTTTGCACAATTTTTTGTGCCCATGTCACCAAACTTTCAGGGTGGTATTGAAGGCTTTGACATGCATGGGAATGTCATACCAAACATTACAGAGAGCCCCAACAGGTTGCCAATGCTTTCCAATGAAACATATGAACGTCTCCTCAGCTGCCTCAATGAAGGTGTTGTCCCTGAGTGCTATGTGTCTTATCATAATGATCCCCAACCTAGTACCTGGGTTGTCCAGCCCCATGCACAGGAGCAGGACTCAGTCAAGGTTCAGGGAGTAACCTTTGCTTGCTCCTCGAAGCACATCAGAAACAGTCACATCCTGTTTCACCTTGCAGGTGAATCATTCCAGTTCACAGGGGAAATTCAGCACATTTTCTTACATCAATGGCACAGACCAACACCATTGAGCAACATTGTGACTGAAATATTCTATGTTGTGCAGCAATTTCATGAACTTACTAGTGAGCAAGGTGTGCACGACCCATACTGACAATTCCTGCTCCTCTTTATGTGTCTATGTTGCAATGAGTTTGCAGGGGAAGAACAGGTCATACAGTCTCACCATATCATTGGTCATTTCATTGGCTGCCCATATGAGACCAAGGAACTACCAGGGAAACTCCTTGTGGTATTGTCATTGAGCAGGTCCATCTGTTGGTTCCAGGGTCTAGCAAGGATAAATGTTTATTTCTACTTTTCCATGCAGGACTGAGGCAATTCAGATTTACTTGACTCGTTTCAGGAATTGGCTGGCTATGCGAAAATGAGATATCATATTAAATGTCCCCTTACATAGTTTCTTTTCTGCCATCCATCTATAGATACTGTCTGTATTATATTTGTACCCAGCTGCTTTGTAGTGTCACTCAATCATTTAAGCTTCACTGTTACCTTTATTGGGCTGGCAAAGCATTCACATCTCCAATCATGATTTGTCTCAGATTGGCATGACCCTCCTTTGTGAAAATGGGTAAGGTTGTGGTGTCAACATTCAAATATTTGAGTATAATGCTTTGGTATGGTGTTGTTCCTTTCTATTCACCACTCACTGATCCAATGAAGGCACCTACACATGAGGCCTCCATCAAGTCTCATTGAGAAGATATTGCACCATATTGCCCATACAGGCAGGTAGAAACTGAGGTGCACCTTGCAACCAACCACTATGTCATACACTCATTGGTCAAGCCACTGCAGGCAGTTCCAATACATCAACAACCATTCCCATTACACTGATGTCTCCAAATCAAACCTGCTATCACTGTCAAATCATTGGATGTCAATGTAAGTGGCTGCGATCACTATCATTTCATTGGGCACAACTGACCACCCACAGACTATTCCCATCCATCAACAATGATTTCCTCTGATAGTTCAAATATCCTTGGCAGTATGGAAAGGTAAGTTCTAGTCAACATGTGAAGCAGAGTAGCATTAACCATGAACAGATATGCAACAATAGTGAGTCCTAATTGCCAGCAGCAAAAAATTCATAATCTAGAAGTCATGATGGGACAATATATAACATACCACCAACTTCCCTTGCAGCACCCCCCACCTTGTCCCTGTGTAATGCATGGAGACCTCAACATCCACCACTATGGTAATAAAAAGGTCCAGATCTGGTTGAGGGAAGGGGATCATTGGATAGCTGATGTAGTGGATGGCCATCATCACCCAATGCTGCCAGACTATCGCCTCTTCATTGCCAATGGCACAGAGCCCACCTGGGTAACAAAGAAAACAAGGTTGACCTACAAAGGGAGCTTCCACAGCCAACAGAAAGATCCTAAGGAGGACTGAGCAAGATTTTTGTCTAGACAATGTGCTACATTCACAGCATAAGTGCTTCTTTAGTAGGTCAGGTGGCAGTCTCGTTGAGGAGTGAATTCCAGATATATATATAATCTACCTATGACATGCATTTCCCTTGTACTACAGGTACACATGTGTAAGATTTGTCAGTGATGAGAAAAATGATTGGTTTGTCCACTGTGACATTGGCAACTTTCCAGGCTTGCTCGTGAGCAGTCCTAGATGTTGAGCGAGTGTTGAACATTACACTATAACTGGTACTGTCAGAACAATATCCAAATTGTAACATTATTACTTGGTAAATGAGTGATTTAATAGGCCAGGCAACAGTCGAACTCTAAACCATAACTGGCTCGCAGTCAGTGGGATTTCACTCAGGCTAGCAGTGACCAGCAGTGGAGTTACAGGAACTGCAGTGGAACCAGATCAGCCATCAGTGGTGTGCTGCAAAAAATGCACAAGTAAAGCATGGCAACAGCACCTATACAAAGAGAAACAGATGATGGTGTATACAAGCCTTGTAAGCATTGCTCTGGCTTCAGGTTTGCTAGGTAGCATTGGATGTAGTCCAGTAGAAAGTAGCTTGCCACCATCCAACAAAAGACAAGTGGCTCAATGCCTTGCCCTGATGTCACATATGGAATCAAGGTTTTGTGGCAAGGATCTCACTACAAACTTTGGCCAGAGTCTTTCAAAAAGGAGTCTTGTGTCATCATTTTCAGTTCAAATGCAGCATGATTAGGAGGGGGCCTGTGATATATTGGCAGATTTGAAGTACAGGGGTCATCAGAGAGGTCATCTTTTGTGATGATGATGACAAGTTGGTTGCCTGATTTGGGAACCTATGACATCAGACTGATATCTTCAACCAAGATGCTTGGTTAGAGGGCTAACTTTTGTGACTCACTCTTAAAATTCATGTATTCCATCAGAGCCTATTTACATTTGTTCATACTCATAGCAATCTTGGAAGATATTTTTGAAGGATGCTGTAGGTATCCTCAGTAGTGCAACAAGCTACTAATGTATTAGACCAACCTGTAGGTATCTACAGGATATCAGTAAGTATAATACTGGTAGTGAAAGTGAGCTTACCCTCAGTAGTGCAACAAGCTACTGAGGGAACAGTGAATAAACTACTGTAAAATGTGCGCTCTAAGGTGATTATGTATGCACCCAAACATCGCACCAAAGTGAGCAGAACACAGGGGAGAATATATCTCCAACAGATATGAAGCTAGAAAGTTACATACTATTGACAAATTCCAGGGTGCTTCGAGGCACTCATTCAGCACTCCCAAAATTTTTTGTCGGAAGTGAATTTGAAGCTCAGATTAGTGGCAAGGTTGCCATGCTTTTACCTGCGGTGTGAGTCGTGAGTGCGTGCATTGTGGCTGTGCTGCCGTGTCGTTCTCGTTTTGGTAATATGCGACTTGTGTGCACATTGTGCCTTCGAGCCTGTTCAGAAACCAGTGTACAACCCATTGCTGACACATGTGTCAGTTAACATGCCTGGGATGCTCCATGAACTACAAGGCAGAGCTTCAACCTTCCTTCCAACTATGCAATGATGATCACTCATCAATATGATGAACTCAAACCCATTATTGCTCATATTGCTTCTGCTACACTTTGCATTGTACATGTTGCTGGACTCCTTGTTCTTTTAGAATCAGATCAGGAGCCAGAAATGATGAGTAGTCACAAGTGGACTGATTCAGAGACTCACACTCTCCTTGACTACCTCATTGAACACTGGCCAGAACAAGGTGATACAGGCAACTTCAAATCCAGTGTATTTTCTAGTGCCACTGTGGCAATCGCTCCACCTAACTCACCCCCCACAAGAACTGCTCAGCAGATTCAAAATAAATGGCAATGGGTAAGTGCATCCTCCTCACACTGATAGCCTTGACTGATATCATTATTAGTTGAAAGGGATCTATAATTCCATTGAAGGCTTCATTCAACACTCTGGGTCTGGCTCATGGGATGAACATTTTGGTGCCAATATTGTCACACCAGCTGAAGAGAATGTATGGAATAGCTATGTTGCAACCAATGTATGTTGTCCCCTATCATTGAGTGTATCAGTTCATCTAACATGAATACATCAGAGTGGATGATGTATCCTGCCCTATAAAAATGTGGGATGGCCATTTTACACAAAGATGGCACAGATCACCCCATCAGGAGGGGCACAAGGTGCTAATACATATGCACCATTGGAGGCCCCCTCATCCAACTGGCCCCCAAATTGGCTTGAGGATGAAGATCAAGAAATGTGGCCAGGTAACTTTGACAAGCCTTCCAACAGTAACATCAGTGGCATGAACCCAGCTCCTGATCCCTCATATATCAACTTCATGGCTGAATTTCCCACATTTTTTCCCAACCCTTTGCACCCCAATCCACTGATTCCATCTGCATCGCCCAGCATCTCAGCACCCATTGTGGTCCTGACTCAGGGGGTGGGCACACCATCAGCCAGCATCCCAGCATACCCTCCCTTCCCAATAAAGGGGCTTGGCATGTCTTCAGGGAGCATCAGTAGGGCTGGTAGGGAGAGATGCACATTTTCTTCTGGGCCCTATCCAACTTCATACACTTCTACCCCACCCCCATCACATAAACCATCTCGTGGGTCTGGTCGGTCATCTGCCTGGTCCTTTGGTCCTCCTAGGAATCAACAGCCAATTCCACCCAAACTCTCAGCTGGGACTGCAGTGTTTGGTCTGACTGGTGCTGTCAACCACATGACCTATGACACAAAAATATGTTTGATAACATTGCAGGCCAATGCATGCTGCAAGTTGAACAATTCTTGTTTGTTCACAGGCCTGCAGTTTTCATCAGTAGGATGGTCAGGGGATCATAAGTGTGATTACTTACCTTACACTAGCATGGCCCCATTCAGCTAAATGGTAGCATACACCATGGTATGGAACAAGCAACATTCGGTCTGCAGGAAATCCAGCATCTGCAAGCATAAACTTTCCTTCGGGAATCCTCAAGTCATGTGTGGTCACATATTCGTAGACACAGGTGTCTGCTGCACTGCCCTCCCAGCCCATAAGAGAGTATATAAACCATAAGTTGAAATCACATGCAAAGAGACAGTTTTGGGAAACATATCCCTTGTGGTGCCAGTAGTTTGAATGTATGTAGGTGGGAGGAGATGCATGGATATGGCTTCCATTGATGGTGCTGATAGCATTGCAGAAGTATGGCCAGAATTTTGGGTTGTTTTGGATCTTCAAAGGAACAGTATCACCAGCTGGAAATCGAATGTAGTCCATATAAAAAGGTTGTGTTGCAAGCATGGTGAGTATCATATGGAAATAACTGGAAACTCCATGCAGTAGTTACATCAGAGGAGTGTTAAATACATACCATGAAATCATATCATTCGATCATTGAAAGTGCTCCCCTGCATGCCTGAATGGCAGGCCAGTGACACATGTATACAGGAATATTGCAAGTTGTTCCTTGAGAGAAACCAACCTTGAATTCTTGAGTCAAAGCTGCTGCAAAGTGATGATAAGCTGCTGGAAAACCTCCATGTGCATCCCAAGTTTGCAACAAATGTGTTCTGGGTGACCTGCAAGCAGTTCCAGCATCCAGTCTTCACCAGACAGGCAGGAGGTGTGGTATGGCTGAGGTTCTCACCCAAGATCTGATTCAAGGAGATGTGTGACTGCACAGAGAACAATGCTGAGGACCAACACAATATACTTTACCAGACGATGGTGTTGTTCTAGGCTGAGAGGGTGCATGTAGGGTCACATACTGTAGTACATGCTGATTTGATTATCACTATCGGCAGCCCAGCACAGATTATGGCTCTGACTAAATTTCGGCATGTGCCATTAGACTCAAGCGAGCCAACATGAGTCAATAATGCTCAGCAATGCTCTGCACCAGTTTCCAAACTGGCTCTTTGCAACATTGCTGTGTGACTGCTGTATGGCACTGTGAGTGGCCGTCAATGGCATGTGTCAATATAGAATGCACCCCCTGCCATAGGTAGGTGCTAGCAATGTCCAGAAGGGTTCCAAAAGGTTGCGAGGGCATTTGTGAAGTGCTTTGATATGCCTCAAAGGCACTGCTGGTGGTATAGTGCATGCTTTGGCTCATGCAGGCTTTTCTGACTTTTTGCCAGTCTAATTTGATCTTCCCACATTGATGTCGAGTCCTGTAGGGTCGAGAGACTTGGGCAATAAGGCCTGGAGGTGGTTCAGGTGGCACAGGTAAGCTGTCTGGCCATTTAATCTCTCGCTTTTGAATGTTCTGACTCTGGATGTCAGCCAGCAGCTTATTCTCTGTTCCATTCGAGCAGATGGTGTGGCTGCTCGTTGTGCCATCCTTTGCGCTGCTGTAGCACTCGTCATCAGCTTCCTTTGGCTGAAATTTGGCATTTGGTGAGTCACCTCATATCTCGGCTGTTCGAGTGCTGATCGCTCTTATCATCAGCTTCATTGATGCTCTCCTGCCATCTCGACTATCCTCCCAGTAGGAGGTACCCCCTCTGTGCTCGCCTAGCCCACCCATCTCATGAATTGAGATGTTCTACACATACCAACCTTTGTAGGTCCCATGTCAAACCATCTGCATGCGATCTCGCCCAGGTGGGAGCCATGCAGCCTCTTGCCAATCCTCGAGTGGTTTCGGCTCGTCAGCAGGCACTCCCTAGTCCGAAGGGGTTGTTTGGGCTTCATGAGGATGTGGTATGGTAATTTCTCCATTAACAAATGTTTGTGCTGGTGCTAACTTGCACTCTGCATCCATGCCACTGCAGATTTGATCTGATTGTTGAACAAATGGGTTCGGCACCGCAGTGTGAATGTGTGGATGGTCAGGTACATTAGCAATGGGGTCACCACATGTCTGAATATGCTGATTGTGTTCGACAGGCATTTGTGAAGTAGTTTTGATGACATGGGCATTGTTGAGATTGGTAGAATTGATTGCGAGATCAAAAGTCTTGCTGTCAGGTTCAAATAGATGTGGATCCCCTCTTGTTGTGTCTATGAGTTGACCATGTGTACCTATAGTGCTGGTCTCGTCTATATGGCTGTTTGACACTTCCAGGTTTGTGTCTTCAGGTTCATCCATCTGGCCACTGCCTGCTTCACATGGCACTACCTCCATCTCCAGCTCTGAAGGCCCATTTAGGGCTCATTCAACCTTTAGTGTAGGTATGTTGATGCTTGAGGCTTCAACTTGTATGTGCTGACTAGGCATGGCTGCTACAGGCTTGGACAACAGCTGTGCATTGTTGCTTTCACCATCAAGGGTGGCCAATGGGTCAAGGAGGATATTTTATGGAGTTGCACTAGTTTTGTCTAGTGTGAGTGGAGGTTCATGCAAGTTGTCACTTCGCATAGTACCTTCAACTGTCTTCCAGCTTTCAGGCCTTGGGACTGAGCCATAGTGAGACTCGAGGTAAGTGAACATTTCATGCACAGACTCTAAATGAATTATGCTGCAGAGGATTGAGTCAGGTAGTCTGCATATAATGAGATGGGAGGCAAAGCTGTTGCACTGCTGCCAGGCACTGTTGGCAGCTTGCCAGGCTGCAACCTGTTCTTGTTCCTTGTCAGTAAGTGGTGCCCATCCTTGACCATGTCCTTCCAGCTCAATTGGATCAGTAGGTCATGTTTCAGACCCATTTAGGAACCCCATCAAGCCTTCTTCGTCAACTGCCTGCAGAACACACTCCCCATAGTGGTTCCAGTTGTGGCCATTGTGTGCAAGCTTGGGTATGTCCATGATATAGATTCCAGTAGCTTTGAGAGTAGTAGAGAAGACTTGTATAGTTGTACTTTCTTGTAGAAGACTTCGAGTCTCTATGAGTTGAGGTCTTGCCTATATGAAAATTTTCACTGTGCTAGGCAGGGCTCATAACCTGTAGAAATATCTGTGGGCTACCTCAGTAGTGAACAAACTACTGAGGGAATACTAGTAGAAAATACTACAAGTATGTACGCTTTTTGTGCTTATGTAAGCACACTAGCATCGCACCTAAGTACCAACAAACAGTGGCACTTTATGTTCCAATAGTGTTCATGGTATCACTCACTGGGAATAATCTGTTGCATCTTCAGGAATGTTGATGCCAGGTTGGGGACATGCTGGACAGAATAACACTAATTCCCCTGGGCTGGCATCTTCTGCACTCATGTAGGATCCCTGCCATTTCAGTAGTTTCAGGAGCTGCCACATCCTAGTAACTCTCAGCAGTTCCCTGTACCTATCCTATCATCCAGCTAAGAGTTGTGTTGCAGTGATACAATTCAACAAATAGGATGCACTGGCACCAAATGAGGAAAGGCATTGGAGGTTATGCAGTGAAGTTTGCTGTAGAAATTCATCACTGAGGTACCACATTCCACATTGTCCTGAATGAAGTCATCAAGTACTTGGAAGGTAAATGCAGTCCTTGTGGCCTTTGTGGTAGCAGGAAACATCCCAGCCTGCATCAGCTGCATGTGTGAATCCTCTGCCCCAGGGCATCTACAATACTGCACATTGCAGTAGTGTATTGCATTGGTGTGCATGATAATTAGACAGCTTCGGTTCTTCAGGGCCTGCAGATTTGGTGGACACCCATCTTGATCCACATCCTCCCAATCATCTTCCTCCTCAGTTGTGACTTCATCATTTGAACAACCACTGGTGGGGCAGTGCTTCCCACCATGCCCAACATGCAGTACCAAACCAGCCTGAAGGGTAAATACAAGAACAACCCTCATGATTGAGCTGCTTACCAGCTGCAGGGATGATTCCTCAAAGAATATTCCATTCCATTGTTCCACCCTGTGGAATGGCCAGTGCTTGTGTTCTGCCTGGCAACACATGGTGCAGAAGACTGGCTGATGGGCACACTCAGCTCACTGGAAAATGCCATCCACTCCACACAGGATACAGTCCCTTGGCTCAGGTGGGGCCTCCATGTCCAACAGGATGGCTAGATAATGCCATTGGTGCAGCAACCACTGCTGCAGATAACTATTCTACAATTGTGTGAAACTGTCATTGCAGGTTTGTTGGGCAATGCAGCATTCCACACACCTGACTTTTCTGAGGTTTAGAAGGTGTTGCAGGCAATACATCATTATTGCAAGGCAGTTGCACACCTGCATCATCCAACAGGCAGTCCAGGTGATCCAGGATAACAGAGCCAGGCCACACAGGAGGCTGAGTTGCATGGCCTGGCACCTGCTTTCTGGGTGCTACTTTTACCATCTTATCCCTATATCCTCAGGTGGTTTTCACTCTTTGCCAGGTCACCTGGGTCACTCTTGTAGTGGGTCCCACTGGAGCAATCTTTGACTTCCCCATGATGAATGTTGCAATGCAGAAGGGTTTTGATTGCAACAAATACATGCAGCTGACATGTGCTAGCAGGGTCTGACCATCAACTATGGTCATGCTGTCTTAGGATCTGGCACATGATTTCAGTGCTGGCACCTGCACATTGCCTAGAGATCAATCAAATCAATGAGCACTTGCAAAAAGCTTTGTCCCACATCATGCCCATGGTGCCTATACCATCCACAGCATCTCACATTGCCCAATTACCAAAGATCTTGGATCCATGAAGTCTGAGAGGCACCACCTATGCATGTGGCTCAGGGATGGAAATTTCATGATTGACTAACAACCTTAGCCATCTTGGGAAACTGTCCAATCAACTGGCATGCAAGAATGGACTAGACACTGGAATGTAACCTTCATTGACATGGGAGAATGCTGGAAAAGTCTATTCTCTTCAACAGACTTCATACTAGCTGTCCCAAGAAAATTTGCACACCAGCACCTCCATCCTCAATGGCATCCAGTGACTATGAAAGTGACTCTTTCTCCAACAACACTGAACCCTCCCCCCCATAAAAGGGGACCAGTCTTCAGCCAGCTGAAATTGAGATTCTTCTTGAGGCTGAGCTAGAGTCATGGAAAAATGCTGACTGAAACAAGAGGAGCTCCATCATGTTAAGAACCTTGATGCAAATGTGACACTGAAAACACATGAATGGGTTTGGAAGAAGGTGTGCCACACCTGCCATTGATTACCTGGCATGTCCTTACCATTTCCAGGCAACTCAGACTTGGTTGTACAACCATGGCTGGAGCTGTAGTCAATGGGCTCTGATCAAATATGGTGGCAGTTGGACACTGAGGAAGGTGGTCATGCACCATCAAAAGAAATCAATCAACAAAGTGTTGGAAGAAGCCATGATCAAGCAGGGATCTGCAGAAATGATTGAGTCTTATCAGAAGGTTGTCAACACTGTCATGAAGTCCCTTACTGCTGAGGAGATTCAGGAGGCTGAGGCATTGGCCATAGAATGGAATGAGAAACAGCCACCTTGGGATGTTCAGTCAAAGTAGGTACCATTTGGCAATGCTGCCCATCACTCATGAGAAACAGAACTGCAGAGAAGAAAGGCCATAAATATGCTGAGAAATTTCGCTAAGGAAATGTGGAAGTGGAGTGGGGCCAGGGTGGTAGTGATGGTGGCATGGGAAGATGCCAATGGAGAGGTGATAGTTGGCATGTGAGGAATTTGTCCTTTGTTCAGATTCATACCACCAGATTTTGACCAACTCATCCAGACATGATTTCAATGATGAATTGGGTAATGGCAAATTATTTGAGGAGTTGGACAAGTGCTGGGATAAATTCATAAAGTATGCATGAATGGCATTTGGGAATGGTGGCACTGATGCCAAGTCACCAGACAAAGATTCTGCTCCATGGTCAAGGCAGAGAAAGAGCAATGGGAAACCTAAAACCATCCTGCTGGTC
The DNA here is from genome assembly GCF_024613125.1 of Pisolithus orientalis. Classification (NCBI taxonomy): domain Eukaryota; kingdom Fungi; phylum Basidiomycota; class Agaricomycetes; order Boletales; family Pisolithaceae; genus Pisolithus; species Pisolithus orientalis. The sequence continues at coordinate 64,013 of NW_026260885.1, read as the reverse complement.
AGCAATAATGGCACACCATACATCCCAAACATATTGGACATGCAGGCACCAAAGTTGAAGGATATCATGTGGATGTTTGTGACATTTCATTATTGTATGTATAACAATAGGAGAAATACTATTCATTGACATGCATTACAGGGAAGGCCTGCAGGAATTCACAGGTGACTTTTCCATGGAGCACAATAATGACCAACACTGCACTTTATATTGCACCACAGTTTCTGCCACCTGATGTTCCCTTCAAAGAGCCAAGCTGACTTACCCAGGACAAGTTGACAGGAATCTTGGAATGGTGGAAAGAGTGAAAAGAGCAGCATCCCAACAATATATTCAGCTTCAAGAAGTGGAGAGATGCTGGAGGGTCCCTCCAAATGCCAGTGGCAGAGACCAACAGCAGTGGAGTGAGGATGGGTGCAAAGCAGGATTTGGATGGGACCCCAGACCACTCAGCAGGTGAAAGGATGATGGATAGAATGATGCAGGGTAAGAGGAAGCAGTGATGGCAAACAGGTCTGAAGGAATGCATCTGGAACTTAAATGTCTGGCAATATTATCTAATGGGTGACAAAGTTGTAGGGTCTGATTCCAATGATGAATCCAATCTCCATCAATTACCACCAACATTGCTGCCAAACAGAAATGATGATACAGGAACAAGCATGGTGGATGAAGATGCCACAGAGGCAGTATTACTACCAGATTCCCAGCAGCAGATTGCCAGATGCCAAGTGGCTGATGGTGACACCTGCCAGCCAATTGGTAAGCCAGCAGGATCACAACAGCTGAATGTTGTTAACATTAATGGCTGACATGTTTCAGCCATTGGCAAGGAACCACCAAATGCCTGGCAGCAGGTTGTGGGTGGCAACACAAGCCCTGTGCAACCTATGCCAGAAGGCCACCACACTGATTTGCCTGATTCTCTCCAGCTGGCAGATCCTTCAGCAGTGCCAATGACTATCAAGAGAGCCCATAAACAGGAAAATTCAAAGCACAAGTTGCCCATTCCATCAATGAGTCAGTACTTGTGCCACAGTTGCTGAATTGTTGATTCAATTCATCTCTCAATTTTAGTACCCATGCACCAGACCAGCATAGACAATGTGAGGGCTATGTGGCAATCAAAATGGGTGTGGAAGACACCAAAGTGGCCTGATGATGATGTTCCTACTCCTAGTCCCTCTAAGAAATGTAGGCAATGTTAACATTTGTATTTTACATGGCCATGGAATATGATACTACTTTTTGACAACCAATAGCTACAATTACAATAAATCCTCATCCAGTTCCAATTCATCCTTGCCATCCCAATCACTGGTCATCAAATCTTGTATGTATTGCTGGGTCCTTGCCAGCTGTGCTCTCCTTGCAAGCAACAGGTGAAACTGGATGCTTGATTCCACCAATATATTGCTGTAGTGGTTGTAGGCCACAACAATTGGCCCATTTGTGGTGGTGTTAAGATGGGGCAGGTGCTCATCAGCCAGTCCTGAGAGAAGAACTGCAAGCCACTATGCTTTTTCCACTGCTGGATGATTGATATATATGTGAGGGATATCATAAAACAACTTACATGTTGTAATTGGCCCTTCATCATGAATTCCTTGTATACCCAAGTCACTGGCAAAATGTTGCAGTGCCAAAAAGCAAACAAATACACTTACTACTGGCAGCAACAAGAGATGACATGGCACTCACCAGCAGCAGCATTGGTGGCCATAGGCCATGGAGATGGTTGCTGTGATGTAGCCAGGATGGGCTGTGGCTCAGAGGCTGCTGCATCATCTGACTGCTCATCCATCCATCCATGCTCTGGGGGAGATGGCACAGTTGGTGGAATTTGTGTGGATGCTGGCAATGATCTAGGTGGCAGTGAGACTGCCAGGGAAGATGTTGGTGAATCCCAGCTGGGGGCAATGGTGGCCAAGGATGGCATGGAATGACTTGCTTGTTGTGCCTCCCATTGTTGATCAGCAGCAGATGGCTGGACCTCTGGTGAAAGTGGTGGGGAGTCCCAAGATGGTGCAAGCATGCTGAGCAATGGCTAGGAAGGGCCAGCATTTGGTGGCATGGAGGACAATGGCAATCCTAGCTGATGGCCCCAAGCTGTGGCATTTGTGGCCACTCTGAACAGTAGAAATGCTGGTTCATCTACAGCCATGTCTGTATCCTTGCAGCCTGGTAATACCCACAGTTTCTTGCATGGAGAGATGACTGGCAAAGATTAGCAACAGTTGTATGTTATAATGACTACTTACATTGAGTGTCTGGACTGCCTGGCCTCCACCTTACTGACTTTTGCTCCATGACACTCAGTGATCTGTACAATGTTGATAAGTTGATTGAAATATTGTTCAATTGTGTCACAATGTTGGATTTGGCTATTTGGGCTTGTTTGTCTACTGGCCAGTGTTGATGCTGGAACAATGGTTCATGAAAATATAAAATACAGCTGTGCTTGCTGACACAATTGTCAACTATCACTTGACTGCACCCCTCTTGCACAAGTACCCCACTTCCACAAAAATGTTCCAACATGCTGAAACATCCCAAACTGCCACTGCTGCTCCCTCTGTCACTCTCCCACATGAAATAGTCACTAATGCTGCTGACATAGTCATGGCAGAGCTTTTGATGCTCCATGACCACAGGAACAAGCAATACTGGAAAAAAGCTATGCATGTCATTTGGGAACAGTTGGTTCATGGCATGCCAATCTATTTATCCTCTGATATTTACAACATTCCAGATCCATGTGCTCCCTTTGGTTGAGGAACTGCCCTCAAAATTCACCATCCCCACCCACATCATTGCTGCTGAAATGATTATGAGAGATCTGGTGGTGCTTACAGCATTGAAAGAGTGGCCAAAATTTGACAAGATCAGAGACACAATGGATGCCAATGTCACAGACCATCTGTGGTACCAGATTGGAAGGCCTGTCAATAAGGGTAAAGGGCACACAGTTCCATTTAGAAGCACTTCAGATAAGTGACACCACTGCTGCCACTGCTGACACTTTGGAAGAACCCTGCAGCTGATCAACCAGTCATGCTGCTCCTACTGGCAATTGTCCCAGAAGTCAGAGGCCACAGAAGCATACAAGGTCAGTGGCAGAAAGTGATGCCAACATTTCAATGGTGAATGCAGGAGCATCCACCAGTTGTGGCCACTCAATTGCAGCTCTTGCAACCCCTGCTGCCGGCTATATGCCTGTTGCTGAAGAAGACTGATGCAATAGGTGCATGGAGAAAAATCTGCCATGTGCAGTCAAGCCAGGTTCTGCATGTTGGCAGTGTAGCTGCCAGAAGTATAGGTGCAGTATCTTCACCAGAGTGAAGGCCATGCAGTCACAGTCAAGGTGGCCCCACAGTCACACTGTGACTGAGGTGCCTGATGGAGCAGTGGACCATCCCCAAACTGTTGCAGCCACCAATCCCCCCAGCTGACACTGTCCTCAAAGCCCTTCACCAGGGCCATCAGCCACAATATCCTTGGAACCCACCACTCCTGTGCAGCAGTCCTGGAAGCAGCAGGCAGCCGCTAGAAGTATGACACCCACTGCTGGCAAGACAACCACCTTGACTGCTCCAAGCTCCTGCAGGCAAAGTAAGTCCTCCATTTCTTTCATCCAGCTATTCTTATTTAAGCCTAACATAGTTTTCAATGGAGTGGTCATTGTCACTCCATCCTGGTGGCAGTCAGGTTGGCAGACATCAAGCCCAGCATCCCAGAGGGCAGCAACATCCCAAAGCCATCTCACTACCCCATCCCACCCTGTGACCCCCAATGCCATCCCCATGGAGTGTATGGAAGAGGAGATTGTGGCATTGTGGCAGCAGCATATGGAGACAGTACAAGATCTCCTGGATACCTGCCACAAGCTTGCTGATACCCAGCAGGCCCTTGCAGATACCCAGACCAAGTTGCAGATGCTTTGTGATCTTGTTGAGGCCTTATGCCAGCACCTGTCCCCATTGTCACACTCCTCACCCAATGCACCTGGGCCCTCCTGCCCCTCCCCCATCAGCTTTGCAATTATGAGTCATCAAGCAGTCCTTCCCACTGATGGTGCAAGGATACTTGACCTTGCACCCACTATGATGGTCCAGGAGGTTCCAATTGATACCAGCATCCTCCAGAACCTCCCAGATGATATGCTTTTAGTCCCTTCTACTTTCCTGCCACCCACCCACCATTTTGCATACTCATCCACCCCTGGAATGGGAGAAGCCCAGGCCCCTATCTATGTCTCTTTGGGGGCAGCTGCCAACCATGCCAGTGGGGATGATGCCAATGATGAGGATGCCACTAATTGGATGGATGTAGATTAGCATGTCCATAAAATGTACTATTACTGTTTCATTGTGACTATTGCTGAGAATGATCATCCCTGCCCACTTTTGCTTTACATGGTGCAGATATGGTCTCTCTGGTGTGTACCATCCCATTTGAGTCTGGCCAGGCAACTGGCCTTGCGATTTATAAATCCACTGGTACAGCTAAGCTAGTGCACACTGGCAGCACCCTCAAATCATGCATGGTACTTGCTACATATGTCCTGCACAATTGCAAGGGTTTAACCCTCTGACCCAGGTTGAGGCCATGCAATTGTGGCCTATGCCACTTAATGCTGATGTTTCCAGTGAATAGAGCTTGACATTGCCCATTCCCATCTATGCCACTTGATGCTGGCAACACCTGGCCCCTGCTGCTACCTCATATCCATGCTGCCACACCATTCCTGTGTATGCCACTGCTCATTCCCCTCTATGCCACCCGATGCCATCAACACCCACCCCCTGCTGGTACCTCACATCCATGCTGCCACCCCATCCCTGTCTATGCTGCTGCTCATTTCTGTCTATGCCACTCGATGCTGTCAACTCCTGCCCCTTGCCAGTACCTCATATCCATGCTGCTACCCCATTCCCACATATGCTGCCACTCATTCCCATCTATGCTGCTTGATGCTGTCAACACCCAGCCCCTGCCACTACCTCATATCCATGCTGCCACACCATTCCAATGTATGCTGCCTGATGCCATTGACACCCAGCCCCTGCTACTACCTCATATCCATGCTGCCACACCATTCCCATGTATGCTGCTGCTCATTCCCCTCTATGCTGCCTGATGCCATTGACACCCACCCCCTGCCAGTACCTCATATCCATGCTGCCACCCCTTTCCCATCTGTGCCACACAATCCCACCATGTGCTGGCCACTCAATGCCACTGGCTTCTGCTCCACACTAGTGATTACTGCTCCCTGCCTGCTACTGTTGTGTCATGCTGGTGAGTTCTGCTGGCAATGCATGTTGCACTCTCTTCACTACCCCACCCTATCTTTATATGCAAAACTATGCCAATGCATACTAGTGTATGTAGCCATATGCTTTTGCATCTTCACTGGCTTACCACTTACCACACTGTCAGATGCAAGAAAATGCCACTTTTGCCTCAGTCATGCTCAGATGGTCCTTGCCACTGGTACTTGCCACTCCAGTAATCCACCCAGCATTTGCTGCAATGGCATATCATGTTTCCACCATGTGCTGGGAGTTGCTGCTGTGTGCCACTGTATGCCCTTGACATACTGTGTTGTCATGTTGGGCTGCCCTATGTACACAATGCAGATCTAGTCTGGGCTATGCTATATATGTCCCTATGACAGTGTCATGCATGACAATACAATTGCAGCTGATCCTGAATGACACATGACAACATAATCACAGCTGATCCCTATGTTATGGTGACAACTCATAGGTTGGCTTGACCTCCACTGGCCCATGTCACAACTAATTGTCAACCTCTGCTGGCTGTGTCACATGGCCTAACTAGGTACATGGGCTTGGCAATCTCATTTATAATGATTGCCCTGGCAATCAAAGCACTTGATGTGGGAGGGGACAGGGCAAGGAGGGAACTGGGCAGCACCTATTTCCATTGGTGTGCCATGACAAGGTTGAGTTCCAGTTGGAGTAAAATGGGGGAAGGAGGAGGGACAGTTATAGGAGGAGGAATGGGGGGTGGGTTGATTGGGGTAATGGCCATACAACAGTTCAAAATGATCTTGGGCTAGGGCTGCTTCTCAGAAAGCAACAGTCATCTGCAAATAATTTCCCTGGGTATATCCCCTCCTTAGGGCCTCCCTGATGATAGCTGGATGGACCACATTTTCCAGCAGGAAGCTGGCCATTTCATCAGTGACCTGTCCCTGCACCTTTAGGGACTCAAACTTGGCATAAAACTCTTCATAGTGAGAGTTACCCTGGCGCATGGTGCACATTTGTGCTTTAGCCCACTCAATGTCAGTTTGAGGAGCAAAGAACCGATCTATATCCTCAATCATCTCAGCCATGTCTGGCCATACTCTGGTGACAATAGTGAGGGAAAACTTAGCCTGGGAAAACCTTCCAGCCACAGGCCCTGTCATGTGGGACCATACCACAGTACACTTGTCTTGGGCAGTTGGGAGTGCAGTCCTATTCTGTGCCACCCATACCTTCACCTTCACCCACCACTCTGAGAACTTGGTGCAATCACCAGAATACTGACCTGGGTCAGCCATCACTTCTATCTGCCTCTGGATGACATTGGCAGGGAGAGTGTTCCACTGATTATGTTGTCCTTCAATGTTTGCAATGGTTTCCTGAGTGCCTCTCAGGTCATTGTTTGGCCAGTAGTTTTTGTCTCTTAACATGTCAAGTGCCTGCTGCAACTTGGTGATCTGATCCTGTATTCCATCCATAGTGTTCTGGGCATTTCAACATTTGACAGGGTCAGAGGTTGTAACAGGGTTGCTGTGGTTCAGCAGGGAGCAAGCAAAGGAAGATGTTGGAGGGAAAAGGTGGAGGCAGGGGTAAGGGGTAGAGGGAGTGGTCAAAGAGCAGGGTGAACAAACCGCACTCAGGAATAAATGGAACAAAGAGATTGGGATCTGGTTGAGAGGCTGGGGGACTTGGCAAGTACACCCATGAGCCTTCACAGAGGAAAAAGGGAATGGTGACAGAGAGTGGTGTAAGGGTACAATGAAAAGAAGCTAGTTCCCTCTGGTGGGAGATGGACTTTCCCCTCACTAGACCTTGATGAGGTCCAGAGGCTTGGTGTGGTGGCTGCCCTACTGCCTAAGAAGTGAGTTATATGGGTGAAATCCCCATCAGGTGTTCAAAGTGAAACTAGTCCACCCCCTCCATCTGAAAGGATGGGTGTCAAGCCTCCCTGAGCCGATGCTAAAAACAATCAGTGAGCCTTTAGAGGTATGTACAGCCAGGGGTACAACCCCAGGGCACTGGAGGGAGCTGTTTGGTCTAGGCCCTTCTGCAGGAGGTTTCTGTTGGCACAGATGTTCAGCCAGCCACCTCGCTTAATCCTGACACCTTCGTATACAAATCAGAGGTAATCCCCCAAAGAGGGTGGCAAAGGCACACCAGGAAGCATGGTGTATGGCTGTTTTGACCCCTCTGGATTGGCTCCCTGTGTGGTCAGCAGTCCCCTTGTCAGGGTCTGTGTTATTGACTGAGAGGTTTTTAGTTAGTCAGGCCCCTTCAACACCTTGAGTGCAATGCTGTTTTCCTAGCATGGGTAGCCCAACCTAACATCACTGGGGTTGACAACTGGTACTCAATTATGAGTTTTCCTCCTACCTAAACAAAAAAAAAAAAGAAGCTAGTTCAAGTGTGACAAGACCTAACAACAAGGTCTGTTGTAGGCTCACACCAAGAACCAAGAAAGAGGAAAAGAGGAGCAAGGAGGAGATGAGCTTAGAAGCAGGTGGACTTACATAGGACTTGTAGACCCAAATGAACTAGCTTAGGGCTAGTTGGGCAATTGAGCAACAGTACTTATAGTAAGGTAAATGTGGCAGTGGTGAGGCATACATGAGGTCCATGACATCATAGTGATGTCATGATGATATCATGGTGGAGTGGAATGTGCTAGAAGATGAACACATGGCAGCAGTGAGGTGAAGTCCAGACCAGAGTCCTGACTGAGTCCAAGAAGAGAAGATAAGAGGAAAGATTAGATAAGATAGAAAAGAAAGAGAGAAAAAGGAAAAGTGTATGTATCATAACACCATGTGTACTGGCTAATCTATTTAGGTGGGCCTGTCTTGGGGTCTATATAAGTGCTGGTGTTTTGGCACACAGGCTGCCCATGTGTTGTGACTAAGTGTGACTACACTATGTGGAATATAACTATTTACCAGAGTGAGGCAACTTGCCCCCACTACCAGTACAGATGGAATACAGGTCTCAAACCAGACATTTGAAAATAGTGGTAAAGATGTATGTATGTAACAAAGTCATTCACCAGAGTGGGGTGACTTGCCCTTGCTGCTGGTACTGCTAATGTCTTGTGAGTGGGCAATGAATGGAGGGTCATTGCACAATGATTGTGCTGTGATCACACTATGAATATAAAATTTGCACAGTATTTGAAATTCATCTCTACATGTGAGCCACTGTTGAAACTTCGAATTTTGCAGGATATCTTGTTGTCTGTTCATACTTGAAGCACATGCCAAAATTTTAGTGCTATTTGAACTTAAAGTTGTGCTGGTATTTGTATGTGAGAGCAAAACTTGAAATTGTGCCCAATATTTGTACTGGAACTGAGGTCAAAGTTGGAACCAACATTCTGACTGGGACAGAATGCATGCAAAAATTTGAAGTAGACTCAAACATTTCATGGTGCATTTATGCTTGAAATATGGTCATTCATCAAATGATAAACTACATTTCAAGTACAGCATTCACATTCCATTCATCATTAAAACTGGCCCAAAATCTCAGAAAATCGGTGGTGACTGGCCATGTCACACAGCCTAACTAGGTACATACATGGGCTCCTCTGTTAAGTCTCAGTCTTCACTGGTCCAAGGCTGGTCCAGAGTCTGATCAGGGGTCAGAGGATAATATGAGATGCTAAGGGGTTTGGACTGTTGGACTTAGCAACTGATGGTACAGCACTATTCCCTTGTGTGGGCTGTAGTCTGGTTGAGAGGCAGATCAGAAAGACTGGGTTAGATGAGACTAGATTGACTTCAGACTGAGGGTAAAACAGATTATCCTATGGCTTAAATACTAGAGGTAGCCTAAGTGTAATGTAGCACTGGAGATCAGTCTGCACTGGTACAATGATGATTGGTAAACTGATTGGTAAGTAATGTAACAAAGAATATTATCAAGCAAAACTATGAACAAAGGATTTACCAGGAACTGGGGCAGGAGTTGTGGCTGGGCTGGGTATTACACTGGCCTGGTACTAACTGAGCAGACAACTTGATTGGACACTGCCTTGCAGTGTCTCACAAGCTAACATGTTTCTGGGTCTAAGGGTAAAGGCTGGGACTGGGGAAAGGGTTGGGTGAGACTGGTTGAGACCAGGGTAGAGCTGGTCTAGAGTGGTCTGGACACAGTCATGACAGTATCCCCCTCTTGGAGCCAAGCCCATGAGGCTCCAATGAGGACAATGCTGAGAATGAAATTTTGGTGTCTGACCTTGAAAACCAGTGGACTTAAGACCAGTCCACTTCAGGTTTAGTTCTTCACTTTGACATGTTTATCTGCCAGTCGCAAACACCATACAACAAAGACCTCTTGCCTGACCTGACCCAGGTGACAAGCATTGAGCTGCAGGTAGGCAGTGACAATGACAAACAAGTGGTCCAGGGCAAGCTGGCTGAGTGCAAGAGGTGCAAAGCAAAGGTGCAGGAGGAGGCCTGGCTCACTGAAGAAGCCCAGTTGGAGGTGGAGAGACAAGAGCAGGCCTGGCTTGAAGAAGAGAAGGCACATGCAGAGGCTGAGGTGCAGAGGGTAGAGGCTGCATGCAAAGCTGACAAGGCCAGAAGGGCAGAGGTGGTGGTCAGGGTTAATCTCCAAATTTATGGAGCTCAGTGACGAGGGAGGGAGGGGGGGTTCCATAGAAATGTCACATCAAGGGCCTTCATCCTCTCCAGCAGTGATGGCAGTAGAGGCAGAATTGGTGGCAGCAGACATGGAAGGTGCATTGAATTCACCAGTGGTCAAGGTAGTAGACATGGTGGGGGTGGCAGATGTGGGAGAGGTGGCAGATGGAGCTGAGGTAGACATACTGGGAGCACTGGCATCAAATGCATGGTGACTGCTTGCAACACCACTTGGCATGATCTCAGATATCATATCAAACAGCAACCATCCCCAATTCCTGTATGGATGAAGAGATTTGTGTGTCTAAATTCATGGCCGTCAGTCAGTATCTATAGATACAATGTAACCAAAGAAATATTTGACCTTTGTATATTCATCCCAGACCTGCCCTGCATCAGTACCAACAATCACAGCACTGTTGTCATTGTCCCAGTGTTTTCCAGATGTACAATACCTTTGAAAATATTGGGCACTGATCAGTATGATGAAATAGATAACAAAAAAGTGTGACCTACCGCCCTCCACTTGTTCTTGCATTGCAATGGTGTCTTCACAGGAGTCCCAGGCATTCAATAGGCTGCATTAGCAGCAGGAAGGTGGTTGTACATTTGTGGCTTGAAATTCCCTGTTCCATCTGTTGCCTCTGCACAATGGGAGTGGAGAAACTTGACAAGTTTCTCTTCTTCTACTGGCATCCACTGTGCCACTACCTTGCATTCACTGTTGCTTTTGGGAGGCATCAGGAGAAGGATCGCACTCTGGATGGCCACCACCACCAGGGATGCTAGGATCCCCCAAATGCATTGAAGATCACTGTGGTCCAATTGATAAGTCCATGGCTGGAGAGAACAAGGTTTGGATTTCAAACTCAGTTGACCTGCCCTGCTGGTGTGCCAACAATCCAAGTAACTACAACATGGTGATCTGGCATGCATACTTGGGTTGTTTTGGGTTTCTGAACAGGCTCTTAGCTGGTCATCCAAGAAACAGACTTCTGTTGCTTTGTCTAGCACAGAAGCTGAGTACATGGCAGTCTCAGCAGCTGCAAAAGAGATACTTTGGCTACAAATGCTACTATGTGAACTAGATATGGATATGACGATGCAGCCCACTTCCCTCCTAGTTGACAATCAGTCCACAATAGCCCTGATGAGCAATGCAATGTTCCATGACTGCATGAAGCACATAGCTATTTGTCATCATTTTATCCATGAGCAGGTTGAAGATGGAGAAGTGGATGTCAAGTACATTTCTATGAACAAGCAGATCACCAATGTTCTCACCAAGGGACTGTCACATGAGAAGCATGAATGCTTTTCTCTTGGTATGGGAATTATTTCCTAAAGACTTGCTACTCTGAGGGGGTGTGTTGAAACATGTGTCCCCTATGTTTATTTGCTTACAGTGTACAAGCTTACATAATAATTCTTCGCACTTAGGCAGTTAGTTTTTCCTTGTGCACCTCAGTCTTCTTACCACAGAAGCCTGAGACCTTCTTTATAGTCTTAATTTCAGCCTCCTCTTAAGAGAAACAGGGTTACTGGGGTGACATTGCTGGTTGCAAACTGAACCAAAAGATCTACTGCTTGAGTGATAATGAAACTTGATGACCCATCAAAGAGCTGGAGTTGGATAGGGGACACAGGGTAAGGGGCAAATGAATGTTGATTAACAAATTCTTTATCTATGAAGCTATGTGTGGAACTGGAGTCCACTAGAGTATGAAACTGGGGCAAATTGTGACTGACAACAGAGATGGGGAGTCAATGAATTTGGATTAAAAAGAGCAGAATCATTGAGACAAGCCTCTGTGGGTGCACAGCTGGAGTCAATGCAGTTCTCAGTCTGTGTGGAGTCCTGAGAGCTGCTACCTATTTTTTTGCCTTGGGGGCAGAGCCCAAGGTTGAGGCCAGTGCTGCCTCAGAGGTGGCCACAGTGCAAGCTTTGGCTTTCCCAGCTTTCTTGGGACACTTATCTGCAAAATGTGCAGTGCCCCCACAGAACATGCAAAAGTTGTTGTCTCTGCGATGCTTGTGCTCCTCCAGTGTCAGCTTGCCATCTTTTCCCAACTTGCTTGAGTCTGGCTTAGGTGTGTTAGAGCTGGTCTGACCAGTTGAGGCAGGTTTGGACAAGGGCTGGCTACTGGAGTTGCCATTTCTGGAATTATTGCTGGTCTTGGGTTTCTCTTGACCAGGCTTAGACTGGTTGTTGTGACCAGGGTTGGGAGTCAACTTGTTACCAGAGGATGACCCCTGGTGCTTACTGGACTGCTGAATCTCCTCTTTGTGCTCCCAGTAATGCACATCAATCTCCTGAGCTAGGTGGCAAAACTCATGCAGGGTTCTTGGTTTGCCAACCCAGCAGACCTCATCTTTGATGCAGTCAGGAAGACTGGTGTAGAAGAAGTGGTGCAGGGCACCATCACTGTATCCCCAGACCTGGGAAGCCAAACAGTTGAACTCAACCATGTACTTGTTGACCTGGTGATTGTCTTTCATCTGAAGGTGGTCTAGCTGGCTTTCAGCACCAGCCACCAGGTCATGAGGTCCAAAGGTAGTTTGAAGTTCTATGATGAACTCTTTCCAACAGTCCATCCAATAAGGCTGCTCCTCCAGGTCTTCAGTCCCAAGTAGGTCTGCTTTGAACCACTCAAGAGCCATCCCTTTCAGGAATGACTGTGTGAAGGTGACCTTGGCTTGGTCACTTCAAAAAGCCCAGGGCCAGTCCTGGAAGTTGAGTTCACACTGCATAAGAAAAGTGCACAGCTTCTTTGGGTCTGTCCCATTAAAGGTGTCTGGTTCATGCAACTTGGTTCTAGAAGAGGATTTGGAGCCAGTGCAAGCATTGCATGCAAGAAGCTCAATGGCTTTGGCAAGATTGTCAAGCATGGTTACACCAGGCTCAACATCATCTTCTGGGATGGGTTCTTCATCATCATTATCTGGGTCATCTCCCAGCCCATCATTGCCAGGACCATTATCACCAGGGTCATCACCACTGGGGTTGAAGTCATCTGGTTCATCCAGGTCCAGTTCATCATCTGGATCATTAGTGGGTGCAGGAGGTTGATTAGGAGTGGGAGTGGTAGACTTGTTGGCTGAGAAGCCCCTGAAGTTGTTGACTTCACTGGGCAACCTTCTGGCTGTCCCTAAGGACACCAGGGCAGCAGTGTGGTGCAAGTTGACTGCTGAGGTGGAATCTGCATTGGTGGTAGCATGTGCCTGTGCTGCTTGAGTTCTGGTTTGGGTAGGCATGCCAAGAAAGTATTGTTGAGACTTGGATGGAAGGGTAGTGACCCACACAAGTGTGAGTCTGAAATACTGTTAAGTCCAGGTCTTCACTGGTCCAAGGCTGGTCTGGAGTCCAGTTGGGGGTCAGAGGATAATACAAGATGCTAAGGGGTTTGGACTGTTGGACTTAGCAACTGATGGTGCAGTGCTATTCCCTTGTGTGGGCCATAGTTCAGTTGAGAGGCAGAAGACAGAGATCAGAAAGACCAGGTTAGACAAGACTAGATTGATTTCAGACTGAGGGTAAAACAGATTATCCTATGGCTTAAATACTAGAGGTAACCTAAGTGTAACATAGCACCAGAGACTGGTCTGCACTGACTGGTACAATGATGATCAGTAAACTGATTGGTAAGTAATGTAACAAAGAATATTATCAAGCAAAACTATGAACAAAGGATTTACCAGGAACTGGGGCAGGACTTGTGGCTGGGCTGGGTGTTACACCAGCCCAGTACTAACTGGGTGGACAACTTGATTGGACACTGCCTTGCAGTGCCTCACAAGCTAATGTTTCTGGGTCTAAGGGTAAAGGCCAGGACTGGGGAAAGGGTTGGGTGAGACCAGTTGAGACTGGGGTAGAGCTGGTCTAGAGTGGTCTGGACATGGTCATGACATCCTCACATGTATCATACAGCTACCAGTATCACACCTTTCCCCCTCCAAGCTTGTACAGCTATGATATGCAAAGACACCTGTTAAATCTGAATGTGCATGGATTCATTATCTCCACCATCATCATATCAACCATTGTCCTGTTGGCATGCATCTGTACTTGTAGGTTTGTTTGCTTTGCTTTGCACCTCAGTCATTATGTCTACAACACTGAGGTGAGTATGATAGCCCCTGAGGACCCATCTACATACTCATTCTCATAGCATGTCTGATCAGGTAGAGTTAATCCTAGTTGTTATGTCTACAATGCTGAGCATGTCCAATCAGTCTTTCTACAGGTTATGAGCCCTCTTCAAACCAACTGAGAATGACATGATTGTACATTCCACATACTCAGTGCATATACTGCATATACCTGCCTTTACTGCATATTTGTGATATCCCCAGTGCTCATTATGGGCAAACTCAATCATATGCCTGAGCTCACTGATGCCTCAACTTTCTTTGCCTGGAAAACTCAGATACTCCTGGCTTTAGATTGTGAGGGCACATATAGCCATGTCAGCGATGGCATGGACCCTTTGGACCCTATTGAGTGCACTTCTGAGCAACCACAGTCTGCAAACCCAACCAAAATCACTGATGCTGAGAAAAAGGCCATTCTCAGGTGGTCCAAAGATGATGCTGTAGCTAAGGACATTCTGTGCCATTGTTTATCACCAGCTGTCCTATGTTTCATCCCCCAAGAGTGATCTACTACTGCTCATGACATCTGGAAGGCTCTTCATGACAATTTTGACCACATTGATGTTGGCTCCCATCATCTTGTTTGTGCAAAGATTCTGCACCTGTGAATGAAGGATGCTGGTGATGCAGCCCATTACCTGTCAGAACATTCAGCTGCCCAGCAGGACCTCATTCACATGGGGGCATCCTACTCTGATGAGAAGGCCATTTTTCACCTTATAGAAGGTCTCCCAGACACCAGCACCTGGCCATCTCTTCACCTCTTCCTATGGACCTCTTGCTTGACTACAACCCCCACTCCTGCAGCATCCATAACTTCTGCTTCCCAAGCAGGTTCTTCTGTCTCTGCTGTGCTGTCCACAGGCTCGACTACATTTGAGAGTGTGTCTGTCAAGATTGCAGCAGAAGCACACTGTCTTGTCCAGCAACTCTCCTTATCATCAGTTGGGTCCAAGTATGTCAATGCAGCAATGGCCTCACCTTCAGTTGGTCCACCCAATGTAAACCCAGCCACAGGTCTTCGCAAGATGTGCAATAATCCTTCTGGCACTTACTGTGACACACCTCTTGGAGACAGTCTCATGTGAGGGGCCAGCAATCATGATTGGGCACATTGTTTCAAGCCTGGAGGTGGAATGGCTGGTCAGTGACCTGCATGGCAAAAAGGTAAAGGCGACAGTAAGGACTCTACCAAACCTGCCACAGTGGCAGCAGCAGTTTCTACACCCTCACCCACTACTCAGCCAACTGTTCAACCTGCTCAGACCACTCCCATAGCTGCTGCTGCAGTCAGCCTCTCTTCCCTCTGGGATGCTCACCCTGGAGACCTCACCTGTGTGGTTATCACTGAACTCATTGACAGTGATGACATGGCATACCCCTCTCCTGCCCTACAGGCATGCCTTGGCATGTTATCTGCTTCTAGCCTCCTCAACTCAGGCACCTCCCACACCCTTGTCCATGACTGCACCTTCTTCCACACCTATGTTGCAGATTCTACTGTGACTGTCCAAACTGCAAATCTTGGATGCCTACCTACTGCTGGATAGAGTACATCTCACCAACTGTCTACATGCCCCTCAGGCAGTGCTACATCTTGTTTCTGTGGGGTGGATGCTTTGTCAGGGATGGGGCTGCAACTTTCAGGGTGATCCTGCTTGTTGCAAGCTGTCCCATTGTGGGCATCCCTTGTGCAGTGTGCCCCTGCAGTTGAACAACCTCTGCTTCCTAGACCTTCAGTTTGTCCACTTTGATGTGCCATTGCCACTCACCATGACTCCCATCCTCAGTGCCTTTGCTTGGGTACCAGTAACCTTTGACCTGTGGCATGCATGGATAGGTCATGTTGGAGGGAGGGCCACAAAACAGCTCTCCTCTATAGCTGAGGGCATCAGCATAGACTTCCCTGGTCCAGAGTCAGTTTGTGAGTCTTGTATCATTGGGAAGCATGCTTGCTCACCATTTAAACCCTCAACCAAATGCATGACTACTTTTCTCAAGCTTGAACACACTGACCTGGGGGGACCCATGCCTGTCCAGACCATGCATGGAAAGTGGTACTTCATGGTTGTTCCTGACAACCACACCCACATTCTAGACATACACCTACTCCCCAAGGATCAAGCCCTTGAGGTTTGGGAGATGACTCAGACTCACTGGGAGTGTTAAGTACAGGTTTACCCTTTGGTGACCAGGCTTCAAGACCAGGTGACAGGGGCTAAGTCCAGTTGACCAAAGTCAAGGCTGGGAGACAGGGGCTAAGTCCAGAGGACCAGACTTAAGACTGGGAGTGTGGGAACAAGGCTGGTAGCATGGGAAACCAACCAGTCTTGGAGTGCACATGGGGGGAAGCCAGTCCAGGGTTGGATCTACCTCCCTTGGTCTCAGCTTATGTGCTGTACCCTCATGCAAGCCAGGGGGGAGGTCCAGGACAGGGGCCAGGGATAGCTTAAGGCTTGGCCTTAGCTTATAGAGTAGACTTGGGGTGTAGTACAGAGTTGAGGGTAATACTAAATTGATATTCTGACTGAGGTACTACAAAGTATGTACAGGGGTTATATACATGAGGCCAGTCCAGGGTAATGAACATAAAGCTGGACTTGTTAATAAGCTATTAGTGAGATGATTAGCAAGGTAAGGATAGCCACAGTGGCTGTGCTGAGACTTATAGCCAAAGTCCAGGTGACCAGCATGACTGGAGTCAGACACAGGATTTGTACAGTAAGCAGAGTCAGACAAAAGGACCAGACCAAATATAGTGCAAATAAAGGAAAACAGACCGGAGTTATGTCTGGGTGACCTGGACATGGACCTGGGAGGACTGGGGTGGAGCAGCACAGGGCTGGGAGGCTGGAATGGACCGGAGATAGGGGTAAAATACCAGACTTGAGTTATTTAGGCTGGAGTTGGGTTATCTAGGACTGGAGTTGTGTTTTCTAGGCCAGAGTTAGGTTCTCTAGGCTGGACTAGGACCAGACTTGACTAGAGTTAGGGGCTAGGGGTCTGGACTGGACTGGGATTGAGTCTGAGAGTCATGGATATGACAGGGAGAGGCAACACAAAGCCAGGGTCAAGGCACTACAGTCTGATAATGGAGGGGAGTTCCTTAGCAGTGCCTTCATACAGTCCATAGACTTGCAGGGGATCACTCACTGTCTTTCCACTCCATATATGCACCAGCAAAACAGTGTTGCTGAATGGGTCATCAGTACACTGGAGGGACATGTCCTGGCCATGCTACACCTTGCTTGGCTCCCACTTGTATACTGGGGAGAGGCCATGCTTACTGCTTCCTATCTGCATAATCACACAGGGTCACACCCTATGAAATGTTACATGGCATGCATCCATATCTTGGCCATCTGAGGATTTGGGGCTGCCGAGCCTTCACTCATGTCCCTCTGGAGCTTCAATGGAAACTAGGACCCAAGTCCAGATTGGCGATGTTCATGGGCTATCCACCCAGTGTTAAGGCATACAGGGTATGCAATGAGACCACCAAACAGTTTTTAACGCCAGGGACATCATCTTTTGTGAAAATGTTGCTATGTTGCCTACCATGACTGGGTCAACTGATCTACCATTACCTATGACTACCAACAGTTCAGATTCAGACAGTGATTCATGATCCCTGAGTCCCTCACCATCATCCTCCATCCCCACCTTGACATCTCTTCCATGACCTCAACTGGTGGCACATTGGTCTGCTAGGGTCAGGGTACAAACAGAGGCAGGAAGAGCATTCACAGAGCCCCTTCAGGATGCACAAGAGTGTCTGGCTGTATGGTGAGCTCGACCTGTTTCTCCCATTGCTATCTCTACTCCATCCACTCTTGACCCATGTTTAGATGGCCTGCTATCCCCTCTCACAGAACTGTCAGACTCTGACTCACCTCCTGATGCCTCAGTTGGTCCACTCTATTCTGCCATCATTGACTTGGTTGTCTCAGAGCATGCTCACCTTGCAATATGGAGCAGTACACATCATGATCCAGCTGACCCTTCCTATGATCTCTCGATTCCCCCCACCACCTATGATCAGGTGGCACATGGCTATGGATAAAGAGATAGCACAGCTGAAGACAATGAATGTCTATAGTCTCATTCCTCTCCCTCCAGGATCTCATGCCATGGGAAGCCATTTGGTTCTGGAATATAAAGAAGGCAACAGCAAGGGTGGCCCAGTTGAGAAGGTGCATTTCATGGCAAAAGGGTTCATTCAGGTCCCTGGTAGGGACTTTGGACAAATGTTTGCACCTGTTGTGAGGCAAAGCTCCATCTGGCTCATAGCAGCTGTTGCAGCCAGAGAGGACTGGGCACTGCATTCATTAGACATCAGTGGGCATTCCTCCATGGAAAGGTTAAGGAAAATGTGTACATCAAACAGCCACCTGGATATGAAGAGTATGGGCAGAACAGTGAGGAGTTGGTTGGACTTCTGCACTCAGCCCTCTATGGATCAAGCAGGCTGCCTATTACTTCTACAAGACAGTCCATGCCAAGCTTGAAAGCCAGGGGTTCTGTCACAGTGAGGTAGACCATGCAGTGTTTGTTTTCTGCCAGTCTGAGATCCTGTGCATGGTGGCTTGGCACATAGATGACAGCCTAGGGGGTAGCAACAATGAGCACTTCCTTGCTGAGGTCAAGCACTCCTGCATCTCCAGTTTGGTATTTCAGACATGGGGCTGTCACCAAGTGCCTCATGCAATCATCATACCTGGGAGCTCTGGCTTCACCAAGGAGAGTATATCACTCATCTCCTGCAGGAGTATGACCTCATGGACTGCCATCCAGTGCATCTCCCAATGGACCCCACTCATCCATTTCTCACTGATGCAGATGGTGATAACCCAGTGATCTATTCCTCTACCTGAAGCTCATAGGCGAGCTGTTGTACCTTTCCATCTGCACCTGACCCAATATCTCCCTAATGTCTTTCACAGTATCTGTCCTGTCTGAGTACCCATCTGCTTGCTGCCACAAAGTGTGTCCTTTGCTACCTTGCAGGAATACTCAACTATCACCTCCACTATGGGGAATGCACCTGTAGTCCCCTTCTGCACAGCTTCAGTGATGCTGACTGGGCAATGAACCCTGAAGATTGCATCTCAGTCACCAGTTATTGCTAGTTCTACTACATCAGGAAATTAACCAAATACTATCTGTGCTTTTTATGGAATTATTTGTCTATTTCAACTATTATGGCTATTTCTGGTCACACTCAATACAGACAAAGTTTAGATTAGTCAAAATAGTTAAAATAGTCAACATAGTATTTCTCAAAAGTTCAAAAGTCAAGCTAGTAAAGAAAGTATTATTCTGCACCATACACCATACAGTATATACAGGGGTCTCTGTTCATTTGGTACTCAAGTTATATATACTACCTAATGCCTAACTGCTTCTCAAGTTTGTGTCCCAGATGGTTGGCCACACAGTCATTCTAACACCTTTTGAGTACTGTTGGCAAGCACTCACTCACTGAGTCTTTACCTGCACCCACCACAGTCAAAATACATGCATCCATCAAAAGAGAACCCTTGTCTTGGAAGTTTTCGAGGGACTCTTGTTATGTGGATGAGAATCAGGTGAGTGTGACATGGGTGGCATGCAGAAGGAGCAAGATGAGCAAGATGGAACAGGGGTGTGTTGTCCAGAAGATGAACTGCTACCTTGCTTCACACTCTTGACTTGAGTGTGCTTACTGTCTGTTTCCTCCATTGTGGGACTGACACTCTGTACGAAGCAGGTGAAGGACTGTTGGAGGATGATGTAGATCAATGATGGGGGCAGCATAGGGTGGAAAATTGACAGTGTGGTGGCTTGCATTAGACAGTGTCAGTGAGTGCATCGTTGCATTGTAGCTGTCATGCACAGAAGCCAACTGCTCAGCAGGATGGGTTTGGGACAGGTTAACCAACACATCAGCAATGCCAGAAGGGGTAAAACAAAAAACATTACTGCAGAGTGGAAAGACCAAATTTTTCGTGCTTGACCTGAGCACTGAGGAATTTCGCTACACTGCAGCTCATTGGTGGACTATCCGAGCCTTATAAACAGCCCAATGACTTTAGGGCAGGCTCATCGCTTATCCATGATTGTGTCATAGATGATGTCACCACTCTATAGGTTTAGACTGTCACACATGAGAAGGCAGTTGGTTATCATTCAATAGGATTAAAGGTGCATACATAGCCTATGATACCGTCCCTGTGACTCCCATGGGTTGTCAAAAATAGGGTTTGATTTTGAAATGGTTGGTGAAACTGGATCATTCCCTCAGGGTTCTGCTGTGGTTATCCAGGAATATCTCCATTCCTGCAGGACATCACATGTTTCCTGATCGGCGACTATGAACCCTAGATCTATTATTGGGCCATCAAAGGCCAACATAGATTTCAAGCCATGTTCCTCCAGGATCAGCTCCACCTCACACATAGCACATGTATGATTTTCAATTTGAAGGAGATGAACCCTATCATGTTCTTCTAGCATATCCTGTGCTGACAGCATAGGATTATAAATTCTAGAGATAAGGTTTAATCGTTCCTTGTTCTGGACCATGGCAAGATCGCCTAGATTGTGTGTTTGCTTTCCAGAGACGACCCACTTGGCTTCATCAAATAATGATAATGCTGTGCCTGGATCAAACAACCAGGCATCTCTTTCCTCGAGGCCATCTGCATCTAGAAAGAAGGTGCATCAGTAGATCAGGACCCGATCAGGGGTCTTAAAAAGGAGATCTGCCAATGGAGGCCATTCAAACAGAATAGGTAGGTGAGTCAGGAGTTGCAGTGGTGCGTCACACGATGCCAAGTCACCACTTACCCAAAAATCATGTATGTTTTGTATTGGGAACATTATTCAACCTTTAAGGTCATGTATATTGAACTCATCCCACATTGGGTTAAACTCAGTTTTCAGAGCAATCACTGGTTTGGGATCTCCCTTTATAGCAAAGCACTTATTCCAGCATTCAGTACAGTTTTTCTTTACCCAAGTTTTTACCACCCTCGCTGGGTACACTCTACTAATGTATAGGTTGGTCAGGAAGGTGACCACATCCAAGTAGTACTCTATGTTACTGGACAACATGGCAAGGCAGGACAAATCCCTGATGAAAGTGCCTCGTTTAACATCAAGGGGGTGGCTGGAGTCCCAGGGGATTCATTCAAGGTGGTTATTAGGCTTGCAGTATGGTTTCCATTGGATCTGGTTTTTGTCATTCAACCAGACTTGCATATCAAGGAAAATGCAATGCCGAGCAGCCAGGGCCCAGTCTACTTCACAACCTCTAAGGTACCATGTATGGGTATCTAAGTATAGTGCATCTTCTGTGGAGTCAGCATGGATGATCATAAAGATGTCATCTATGAATCTTCTAAGAAACAAGACATCCCAGTTACATCCACAGATAAAATCAGAGTTTGCCACATATAGGTTAGCTACATCAGGGGATGTGGCAACACCCATAGCTATTCCAGCTACCTGTAAATATCTACAGTTGTGGAATTTGACTTGGAGGCCAGTGGTACCGAATCACAGGATATCCTCCCACAGTTTGGTTCCCAACTTAGGGACAAGCGAGTCATCTGGGTAAGGGAGGGGCCAGGCCTCAGAGGTTGGGTTAGTCAGCGATGAAATTCCTTCTACTGCCCTACCCAGATCAATGTTCAGGTAGTAAGCAACTATATCACCAGTGACGATCCACAGGGTTTCATTTCTTGGTAGAGTAGTCATACTAAATTCCTGGGCCAACTGTTTAGTTCCCAGGAAAATGTATGGTGATGCCTCTACGAAGGGCTTTAGGATTTTTGAGACTAATTTCGACATCAGGTTTCTTAGGTCTGAATGGCATGGTGCAATAGGGCGCATTTTAACTGGATTCTTATGGACTTTGGGAATTCCATAGAATTGTGGCAGTTTTACCATTCTCAACCAAATGTTACGAGGGATAAACTTGTTGCCTCTTTTACGAGGTGGTATGTGTTGGGTGAGAAACTTTCCGAGTTGTCTGTACTTGGGAAATCACTTTGTGATTTTGTCTCTCAATCAATAAAGTGTTTTGATATCGCATTCTATCATTCCAAGGGATGTGTCGATATCAAGCTCAACATAACCTGAGTTTTCCTTCTCAAGTAAGTCCAGTGTCTGTCTTTCGAACCATTTTACTGAGACTACAGAACACCCTAGATTCTTGTCCATAGGGAGGACCATTAATTCATGGCATAAAAGCCATTGCTTGATGTTTTTGATAGATATTGGAAGCTTGGCAGGCAACCAAGTCTTAGGGGTTATGACATGGCACTGATGTGCAACAAAACTGTCTCCCTCCCTTAGACACCATTCAAGCATAGGGTTTTTGTTATCCTCAATGTTAAAGGGTGCAGCCTGCATCCTTAAATCGTAGTCTGGTTCATAGACATCTCTTACAGGGTTGGGGTCACTCATTGAATTTTCTAAGTCATAGAATCACCATCACAGGCATTCTTTCAAATTCATCCAAGCATTGTATAATAAACTGGTGTTTGGGAAAGTGGGAAGGAGGAACTTCCACCTGAAAGATAATGTATATAAGACCAGCAGATCTGCCAGGTCTGTTGGAACGTCCAGTCCAATATGTACATGATGGAGAAGTAGACTACTTTCTAATAAGTCTACAGGAAATAGTGTTCATACAATGATCGTGACAGCTACAAACAGCAGTATGTCTACCAGCCAGTCAGGATAAGTGCTTGGATTCTCAAAACAAATAGCACCAGTACTTACATGTTCCAGGTAGTCAAAGGTGTTGTCTACAAAGATTTCTCTTTGCCTTTGCCCTTGGAGTGCTTGGCATTCTTGGACTTCTTTGACTTCGCCTTTTTGGAGTCCGAGGCTTTCAACTGCTTGTTGGAATCTTTCTTTGAAGATTTCTTCTTCTTGGCTTTGGACTTGCCAGAAGCACCTTTCTTCTTCTTGCCTCCCTTGGCGCCCTTGCCAGGTTTGGGACCCTAATCAGTGTGAGTTTCTTGTCTGAGTGTAACTCAATGCTCTCACCTTCGCATTCAACTGCCTTTTCACCTGAGCGGTGACCATCTTGGCAATGCTTGATTTATCAGGGACAAATTCCCCAGCAATTGTGGTGGCCACGTCCTTCAACTCCTTTTTCTTTTTGCATTTAATTTCCTCAGTGACGATGTGAGCATGGGCAAGTACTATAATGTGGGCTACGAGATTAGGAATCTCATGGATGAGGGAGTTGTAGATAGCTTGAATATGGGGGGCAGGGATGAGGTCCTCATCTTCGTCCATAGCCTCTGGATTCTCATTTAACATCTTCTTTGGGTCTTTGGGACTTCATTCCTCCACATGGGGCAGGAATGAATGTACTCATAGTGCATGCCATAGAGGCCACATAGATCACTTGGTGCAAAAAAAGTGGAACACACAGAGTTGTAGGCATGCATGCTACCATCATAGGGTGGGCACTCATTGAGGGGGATGTCACCCAGATCATCAGTGGGAAACAGTGGCAAGTAGAGGAAGCAGTGCAGAATGTTGGGAAGCTGTGGCAGGCAGAGCTCAGCTGCTAGGGCACCTATGGTCCTTGTGCAATTATGTTCTAAGATATTTAAACCAGTTAGCATCCAAGTATGTACAGAGTAGAAGGTTGAGACATATGATGAGTATGAGCCAATGATACATGGGCCTCAACTGACCTGGGAGCATCAATGGCATTGCCCAGTTCCTCCTCATAACTCCCTGTTTTTTCTTCAATTTCATCAGCCATGTCACAGCTTTCCCCAACTTGGTTTCACAGATCATCAGCATCATTGGAATGTTGACCTGAATTGCTGTCAGACAGGAGAAAATCATAGGATCAATACTTGTACCAAGAGCCCTGAGTGCATGTGATAGCAACAGTTCATTTAACATACCATGTTCTTTAAAGTTGGCATGCATGGCAATGAGCTTGTCAAGCCTCTGGTTGATCAAAAGCATCTTTCCAAGAGCTTGAAAGTGGTTAGTGTGCCAATAAGGCTGTTTGATGGCCTTAATATGTTTGGACTCTGTAATTGAAGAGCAGAGGCCATTAGGTGTGCCAAACTGACAGATAAGGTGGTAGTAATGCTTCATAGTGTGTTGCCAGGGCAGTGAGAAGGTATCAACTACCCCAGCATTCCAGAAGACTTCACAATAAAGGTGGAAGCACCTGAGTGCATCATCAATTTCAACAAGCATCTGTTGAGTGGTAATGTTCTGACAAATGAGGTAACAAAATTCCAGGAAGGCTCAAAAAGTGAAGATGACATATTGTGGAACATAACCTTCAATTGCTGCGATGTAAACCTGTGAAGGACTGGTCAATAATCACACAAAGGAAATACAGATGAGCACACCTTCATAAGGCCCTTGGAATTGTCATTAGTCCACTGTTTGAAGCGTCAACCTTGAGGGAAACACCACAGCTCAGTATATGGGGCAACAGCTGCAATCCTGAAACACCATGAAGTAGATACAAATATTAATTGAGGTCATGTACCACCAGTCAATCTTGTCCAAGACTTTTTCTGCCTGTGTCTTTCCATGAATGTGGATTAGGTAGCACTTGACCCAATCCACCAGGTGGTCCTTGAACCCACCTTTGATAAGCTGGTGGAGGATATCTGGTGAAAGCATGCTGCAGATGTCTGCACATGGAAAATCATTTGTAAACAACTGTCTTTGATTAGAAAACACAAGAAAACATGGGGTTACACTTACCACTATGTCGCCAACAATCCCATGTGTCCCACAGTTTACAAAAGTCAAATTCTTCAATCACAGCATTGGCATGCTCATGACAATGACAGAGTCCATCATCATCCAGACTCTCCTGGTGTGTGAGGCACTTCAGGCACCAATTCCATATGATACAAGACAACAGAACTTGTTCCTTGTAGTCAGCTATATAAGCCACTAGTGCATATATGATGCACTGATAGTATTTGTCACCACATAATATTATATCTGGGACACTCATGGCAGGTTGAAGTGAACAAAGAATGCATGTTAGCAAGGAGTGGAAAAGCTGCCTTTTGAAATTTCAGAAAGCAGAGGAACCAGCATGTTCTCTAGTGGCTAAATGGTATGTTAGCAGTGATATGAACTCATAGAACATGGGATCTTACTCTTTGGCATTGCCAGGAACCCAATGAGGACTACCACACTGCAGTGAGCATGATGAACAGTGTTGCAAACATTTCCGATGGAGAGATACAAGGGGTAATAGTCAGTCTGGCCAGTTGCTACTGATACTGTTGTCTTGTCACTACTGAGAATGATGGGAATTAGTGTTTCCCCAGCCATCATTGGATCCTCACTAATGATTCTGTCCTAGGAGTGTGAAGTTAGCATCAAGTTTCAGATAAAGGTCTTTCTGGTTAGCAAATAACAGTTTCCCATGTAAGGCAAGTATTGATGCAGCCCAGATATGTTGATTTTTTGGTGGGCATTTTGGCCTGCCTAAAGAGAAAATCTGTGAGCTTGAATTCCAGCCAGTTTCAGAAAGGGGACCAGTCATCAGAAGACCTCTCCACAGACAGTGGTGGTGGTGCATCATCCCACAGATATTGACCACTGGCATCACATCTTCATGCTATGGATGAGGTATTAGTTGAAGTAGTTATTGTAGCATATATGCAAATTGCAGTTTAGACCTGGATGAAAATTGCAATAAGTCCTACCTGCAGGACCAATGAACTCCAGCCCTAGACTCTCACATCCCCAGCCCAATCAGTCAGAGTCATCACCATCGCCATTGACATCACCAAGTTCTTGATGGCTGGGAGTTGGAATGTCATACTTGGTTGCTGGAGGAAACATGTCTGTGTCATGGTCCATTCCATCATAGTCTTGTCCCAAATGGTCAGGCAACCCTGTGCTGACAGAAAAACTTGGGGCCTAAACTAGGATGATGCATGCACATGTGTTGAGTAAGACCTGAGAGATTTCTAAACCAATGGTTGCACCCCAGTTTGGCACAAGGGTGTTGTAGCACATTAAACATCAGTAGTTCAGGCATTTTCAATGTAAGGAAACACACTGGGACAGCATGGGTGAATTAGCTTGAGGTAAGTGGGACTTTGTACAGAAAACTAGGTACATTGTTTGTGAGATCTTTTTTGCATAAAGAAGCGAAGTTTAAACTCACCTTGCTCTGTCTCTGTCTCCCTCCTTGCATCACAGGTACTATGTCAGCTGACAATTCTTCTAGAAGTCATTGTCCATGAAGAGAAAAGGCTAATCTACACCCAGGACAAATAGTTCTTGACATGCAGGTTAAATGACACACTTCAAGCCAGAAGAAAGCCAACAACTTGTGTTCAAAGGCCTTGAGTGATGCCTGTGCCACTGCAGTTCAACAGCACTGCACCCAGATCTCAGAGATGGAGGTGACCATGGAGGTAGAGCAGGCGATGCAAGACACTGTCAAAGCAAAGCCTGTGAAGCCAAAACCAAAACTGAAGGGCAGGCAAGGCAGACCTACAAATATATCTGACTTGCCTTGTGGTGAGGGTGCTGTTGCAAATTTCATAATTCATTGGTTCTGGATGCTGATAATCATTCAACAGTTGCAAATATAGAAGTAGAAGCTCACCATGTTACTGCCAATGATTTTTTGGGCTCAAGCAATAAGCTGCCAAGACAACACAATACAACTGAGCTGCTGGGTGATGATGTGGCAACTTCAGCACATGTGCCCAACCCAGGAAAGTCCTGGTACATTGTGCTCTTCCCTTGCACAATGCTCCTTCTGCTCACTGAATCAACTGTATTTTGGCTGAACCTTACCTGGAATGTTAGTGCCCTGAATGATATGACTCTTTTGGCTGGTTGCATCAAGAGCTGGGCCAGTGGCATTGCACCTGTTGGAAATGGTACCCCCCACAATTCTGTAACATTGGGCTCCCAAGTTCAAACCAATGGGATGCCTAACCTGCCCCCTTCCACTGTCCCATCCTTAACAACTAAAGCCACCAGTGTCAGCTCAGAAATTTCCATCACAGAGGATGATCAGGAGTGCACTATGCCACAGGAAAGCACCAAACACCATATGATCAGCAACAACATTCCTGCAGTGGCCCATGATGAGGATGAACATTACTTCAGGGACCCCCTTACTGTCTCCACCAAGTTTACATGGTACCAGAAGCCTGTTGAGGTATTTTTCTTTGGATCACAAAAGCCCATGAGTCTCTCACACACACTGGTACTATTTCTAGGCTATGGTGTGTGCTACTAACACAAGCACTGATGTCAAGAGCAATCTCAAGGTCAAAAATCTTATTTCCCATGCAGTGCAGGCCAGCTTGAACCGCAGGCATGCTGATTGTGACAATGTTGAATATGTCTCCTTGTCTAAAGTTGAGAATGTGGATGATGGGGGTTCTTTCTGTGACCTCCATGATGTAAATGTTTGCATGAAGGTTGTAAAGGAGCCACATGTTACTACAATGGTATGTCCTCTGGTTCACTTAAAGTCAAGTCACAGACTAATATCAAAATTGACAAGCCAGCAAAGAAAGCGAAGGTTAGTAACATTAGCCAGCATGGAACTAAAGCTATGACCCAGGAATCGAGGGAGTTGGCCTTAGCAAGTTCCACATCAGACTGGCCACTTTCAATGGGGACCAACAGCATGACTTGTGGGCACATACATTTTTTCAATGCAAACTTGCCTGAAGAGCTGCAAGAGGATAGAAGATGGTCGAACCAAATGCTTCCCACTCTCCTCATGTGGGCTGGGCCCTTCCCTGATCCATGGGCAATCCCAGATCTGGAGCTCATGACCTCCCTTGTCTCAGATTTTGATTCTCATGCAGTATGCCCAGGGACACTGACTTTCATGCTGGTAAGATTATTCTGTTTACACTTAAACTAGATGCTTGACTCATTTTTTGGGCAGGCAACCTGGCAACTTGGTCTGTGGTGCAGCAACTTCAGCTCTACCACCATTGCACTCATTGCTCATTTTCTTGCATCAGATCCAGATGATGATGCATGGTCTGCTGCCACTGTCAGGCAAACTTGCAATGAACTCATAGATGGACCACTTTCCTTCCTATATCAAGACCTCAACATGACAAACCCAGCACACACTTATTGATCACACTTCATTCTGCAACTCTTTGTGCATGCACATCTTCAGCCTTGTATTGGATTCCCTGACATTCCAGGGCTGGGCACCAATGCAATGAAGAAACATGCTGTCAGAGGGGCACTTTCCCTTTGAACTGCTGCAGTATGTAACTCTTCATTGGTCATTGATCTGTAGTTTTAACTGTTACTTTAGCTTGAGCATGCCATTCAGCTATTCCAAAGGGGGGAGGTGCAAGTTGACAATCAAATGAGTACCCATGGTATGAGGGCAACAGAAAAAACTCCACTCAAGCTCAACAAAGTGTCCAGGAAGGAGTCATCAAGTGTGCTGGCATTCTCTGAGCAGAATTGGGGCACCAGCACTTGTGACTATCATGCATCCATTTCTAAACACAATAACACTGGGATGAGTGAGATCATTGCTATGGCTCACACCCTTGTTATCCCCTCCAGGGAGACATTGGATGATGGCAGTTCTCCAGGTGACCTGATGGATAAGCTTTATTTTGCTGTTAATACTGATTTATGTCAAAGCATCTGTAAGATTTTGTGTATGCTATGAGTATCTTGCTGATGAGTTGACAGGATGGACTTGGCTGGATGTCCCCTCATCACAATCCCCTGCATCATGTGGCACAGAAATATTTCATACATATATCACATACTCTCCCACCCCTCCCCCAATCACTCAGATGCCCATTAGCATAAAGGTTTAATCATTCTTTCCACCACTTCAAGTCTGATCCCCACTTGTGCTTGAATCAAGACACAAGTGCTTACTATGCTCATTTCATTTTTTTTTCCTACTATGCTTTGTGGTAAATGAATGAGATCTTGTGATGCATTATTTGTGAACTACATGAGCCTGTTATCAAGATTGTCAAAAAAGTTGCCCTCATGAACAGTCTGGAAAGTCACAAATAGTCAAAAAAGAATAGTGTGGATAGTCAACAAATAGTCAAATATAGACTGGATAGTCAGACAGAAATAGTATGAATAGTCAGAAAAATAGACAGATTGTCAGAAAAATAGTATGGATAGTCAGAAAAATAGTATGGATAGTCAAAATAGAAATAGAATCTACTAGAAATAGCCCTGGCAACCATCTGGACTTTTTTGACTATCCATGCATGTGAAAGGCACAATAGACATTGATTAATTTCCTGATGCTATGGGGGTGTCATCACTCATACTTCTAAGAAGCAGACCACACAAGCATTGTCCTCTACTGAGGCTGAGTATATGGCAGTCACTGTGGCCATCCAGGAGGGTTTGTGGATCCAGTCTTTCTCTTGTCTGTCAGCTTCCCTGTCCCAACACCAGTCTGCCTCTATGCTGACAATGTGGGGGTGATTGCTCTCTCACAGGAGGCTGCTAACAACCATCACATGAAACATATTGATGTATGCTATCATTTTTGCCACACTCACATTGAGGCCAGAACTTTCCTCCTTGAGTGGCTTGCATCCTCCTGCAACACTGCTGATGTCCTCACCAAGGCTTTACCATGTCCTTCTTTCTCTTGCCACACCACCAGTCTCTCACTTGTGTCCTGTTGAGGGGGCATTGCATCAGGTTTTTCAATGGTCACTCTTCTTCTTTTTCTTTTCTTTTGTTCTTCTTCATTTTTGGAACTCATACACATAGGTCTCAGAGGTCATACACATGTTTTCTCCTCTTCATCTGCACATGTCCCACTGAGGGGGCATGTTGGCATCAATGGTCATGTGGCCACATGCATCTGTACTTGTAGGTTTGTTTGCTTTGCTTTGCTTTGCACCTCAGTCATTGTGTCTACAATGCTGAGGTGAGTATGATAGCCCCTGAGGACCCATCTACATACTCATTCCCATAGCATGTCCAATCAGGTAGAGTTAATCCTAGTCATTGTGTCTACAATGCTGAGTGTGTCTGATCAGTCTTTCTACATGCATTTGGTCCACAACTCTTCGAGACCACACATAATCTTTTAGTAGACATCATGCCAATGCTACAATGCACCTGGCCTGGCAGGTACCATCAGTGTCCTCCCATCCTCATGCGCTTAATCAACCATCATGCACTCAGTTTGAACTCCTTCACCATACACCATACTCTCAAAGATGACTTGTCTCCAGATATTGATTGTGAATTCCTGTGCTTCCTCTTCCAAGACCTGCACTGAAATGGTGAGATGAACCAATGAATTTGAGTGTAGATGCATACAGGTTCAAGACCCTTGATGAGCTTCTGAGGACCCTTGTGATCCTTGAGATGTTCAACCACAAACATGATGAGGTCATCATCTTCGAGTTCACCTAAATGCTCAACCATTTGGTGTTTGATGATTGGCTCAAACTTCCTGTCAATATCATCTGAACAAAAGTAATGTAAGCATTGTAAAAAAAGTGATATGACATGAGACATGTACATCTGACTTTGGCCTTGAACAAAACTCATTATCATGTGGAATGGACTGCTTAATCGTCTCCAAGCATTCCTTGGCCTTTTCACCTTCTGCGACACTTAAGTCAAGCCCAGTGAAAACTCAACATGTCCAGGCATAGCCAGAAATGCTGTGTTATGAATTTCCTATTTAGGACTATTACCCATTCTTAGTTTGTTACTCAATCTGATAATGCAACTTTATTGTGATGCAAAGTCTGCATTGATGTGATAGTTGATAGCAAAAATGCAAAGCAACACTTTACTAGCTTTACTTCGCATGCATGTGAAGCTTTTCTTTGCCTTGTGCTCTGCAACTTTCCACCAACTGTCATACTCTCTATGGACCAATACAATTGCATCTGCACAAAATATGGCTTTTGGCACTTGCACAAGGTGTCCACCCATACTATGTGGCTACAACATCTCAATGAAGCACCAACAAATGAAGAAAGGCAACATATACATTTGGCAAGACTCTTGGGAGAGCACGTTTCCAATATACCAGCTGCCCCAGGTGCACCAGACTCACCACAGGCTTTTGATGATTCTGTGTCCCCCAGTGTTCATAGGGCTGAGGCATGCCATGGACTAGCCAAATGAACCAAGGAAAACAAGGACCCTAACCATTTCATAGGATGGTGCAAGCATGCCAAAAACACCCAAGTGCATCCAGAAAACAATACAGAACTCAAGGTATGTTTTATCATCAACTTACTGATTGTACAATGTAACTTCTACCATTTCAGAATCTCCACCTGCCTGATGGCAATAGACCTGCTTCACCTTCTCATTTTCCTGATGAAAATATGCCCAATTCACCTCCTCGTTTTCCCAACAAAAATATGTACAATTTGCCTCTTCATTTTCCCAACAAAAATTTGCCTGACTCACCTCTGCATCCCATGCAGGTTGAAATCCACTATGAATGTCACCCATGTCCCACAATCAACCTTTCAGAATTGCAGGAGAAAGCAGTTCTTCAGGTACTAAAGGATACACTTCATTTTATCACAGCTCTTTCCCAAGCAACTTTAGAAGATCCTATTGCGAAGCTGAGTACAGAGTCGTTGATATGCCTTTGTAATCCACCCCACCTTCCCATGTCAATTGATAATCCTGGCCACCAGCACAGCATATCCATATATCTTGCTATGGAGCATTTGTTGCAGGGGACATACAAAAAAGTTTGCTGGTTGACAATTCAAAACTTTCCTACTGCAAATGGTATTGATGACATACTATCATTCTACAAGGTTGAAACTCTCATAGCACATCTTACAGGTGTTGAGCATGTCCAGCATGACATGTGCCCTGACAGCTGTGTTGCATTCATGGGGCCCTATGTTAACCTCGATGAATGTCCCATCTGTGGTCTTCTCACTGGAATCAACAGTGCTTGCAGGGCACCGGTGGGCATAACAAGATCCCTGCCAAGACATTCACTACTATTCCTTTAGGACCACAGCTACAGGTGCTCTATCACAATCCTGCACAGGCTTGTGACATGCACTATCTGTATGAGCACACTCAGCAGGTTCTAGCAGAACTCTGAGTGACTGGATCGATATCAATAATCAATGACATTGTTGCAGGTGAGTTCCAAGAATTTACATCCACATCATTAACTGATGATTTCACTGCAGGGTGGGACTATCTCAGCATCATTCTGGATGGTGAAATCCAGGACAATGACATCATTCTCTCAGTGTTGCTTGATGGCACTCAGTTGTATGAGAGCAAACAGTCTGACTGTTGGCTCTATATCTGGATCATCCTCAATCTATCTCCTGACAAGTGATACAAGAAGATGCACATTCTTCCTGGTGGGTTTATACCCAGACCAAACAAACCCAAGAATCTCGATTCTTTTCTCTTCATCAGCATGCATAATCTCTCTGCACTTCAATCTGAGGGCCTTTGCATATGGGACTCATCATGCAATACTGAGTTTCAGGCACATTTATATCTCCTGTTCACAATGGTGGATGGGCCAGGGCTCATTTATTGGGATGGAATGGTTGGTCATAGTGGCAAAAATGGATGCTGCATGTACTGCCCAACACCAGGCCAATGAAAGACTCACAGAACACACTATTATCCTGCACTTCTGCAACCACATGACAATTGCCCTTCCAGAAGTAACCACCCTGACATCAATGTCTTTCACCTTCCTCTTGGTGGCTCTGGTGATTACACAGAGAACCTGCACCTTATTGTCAGTTCTCCTAGCTAATGACAGTGGGATAAGCATAAGACTGAGACCAGGATTACCAAGCCACCTCTCATCTTAGGCTTGAAGCCAACATGATCACTCAGAGTGTCACTGTGTATGACAATGGACCTTATGCATCTTGCTGGTAATCTGTCAGACCTCTTTTTATCCCTGTGGCAAGGTACAATCAAATGTGCTCCTACTGACACCAAGGAGTCTTGGGATTGGGCTATCTTTTGTGATGAGGACATGTGGTCTGCACATGGACTGGTGGTTGAATGGGCTGGCTCCTACATCCAAGGCTCTTTTGATTGCAAGCTGCAGAACATCAAGAGAAACTCAACACTGACTACAAGACCTGGGAATTCCACTTGTATATATTTTGTCTCACACCTGCACTTCTTTACCAAATACTTCCTGAGCACTATTGGACCAACTTCTGCAAGCTCATTCGCAGCATTCAAATCATGTCCCAGCACCATATCAAGAAGGAGGATCTTGAGCATGCTTATGTGCTCTTATGCTGCTGGGAGTGCGACTTCAAACTTCTGTACTATAAACTACAGGAGAACTGTCTGCATTTTGTACACCCATTGTTCATCAAGTCTTCCACCTCATGACAGAGACAATGTACAAGGGACCCCCAATAACATATGCACAGTGGACAATGGAGTGAACAATTGGTGATCTGGGCCAAGAAATCTGCCAATGTTCACAACCATATGCAAACCTTGCACAAGAAGGTGTATGGAAAAGCAGGGTATTTATTTCCTTGTTTTTCAGAGTATTGAATGAAACTGACAATGAACCAAGGTAAATGCATTACTTGTGAGCATGCCAGAGCTTGATAACAGTGGCACAAGAGGTCCTCCCCACCTCTCTGTACAGCTAGGCAGAGGATATGTGCTACTCTTCAAATGAGACAAATGACTGTGGCTTCCTGAAGGACAAGATATGCTTGTCATAGTCCAATTCCTGGGAGGTCTACAGTGGTTCCAGCAGTGGGCTCACCTACAGCTCCCCAATGGCCAGGTCATGCGATCACTGTGGCAAGAGCAATTGAAACAGCCAGAAAAGCTTTGTGTGTCTTGGAATGTCAAGGTGAAATTGTTTTCTTTCATTTGAGAATGATTTTAACAGGATAAAAGTTTATACATGCAGGTCAGGAACATTTTGGTGAGGTCCGATATTTTGCGAGGCTGGCTACAAGAATGCCAGTCAGTGGACAAATGCCAGATCATGATGGATTTGTCAACATTGTACTCATTTGACTCTACACTCCTCCCAATGACTCCCTTCTCCTCCTCTCATCACAAACTGTTGTCTTGTCAAAGCTCACTGAAGAAATCATCATTGTCAATGTGAAGAAGATCAAGAGCATCATCGGGATGATCCCACACAAGCCAACACTTGTGTTGGGAATCACAGAAGACTGCTATTTCATTGTAGAAAAGCTGGGTCTGGATGTCCTACAGCTCGGTATACAGTATAATTCAAATCATGATGATGATATGATGATGATGAGGGAGACAATGTAGAATAGTTATGAATCAATTTGCTGCATGTCTCAATATCCAAGCTGTGAACAGTTGAATGATCAATTGATTGCCAATCAGTATATAGTACAAAACAGATCTACATAGCATCAATACAAAAGCAGAGTAGCGTCAACGAGACACAGAGTAGCATCGGAGGGTATGAAGATGTACAAACATAAACCTCTAAGGTAATTCTGATTTAAAATGTTTTGGTGCATCAGCATTGCTCACACCCATGTCTGCCTCCCTGAGTTTCCTCTTGGCCACATTTGTAGGGATTTTGAATGCATCAAAGGGGGTGACATGGTAGGCCCAAGGCTTATGCTCATAAGTGTCAGGGGGCACATTCAGATTACCCAAGTGTCTCAGAAGGATTCTGCATGGAGAAGCAGAGATAGGTTCAAATCTTGAAAAGAAAATCAGTTATAAGTCCTCAATGATATTAAGAATAGACATACTTTGGAAAGTTGCTCTCAGTTTTCAGGTCTTGTGAAGTAGCTCCAGCATCGGTGTGTCCAGCACATCACCAAGTAAGCTTGTTGTGGGCCTCATCAAGCCTACTGTCTGCTTCACAGACTCGGAGATATGCCTCTTGGAGTCTGATAGATCCCTCATATGCTTGCATAAAGATCCTCTGCATAATGTTGAGTTCAAGACTAGCCTCCTCAACTTTGTTTAATGCAATCTCTTCTGGTGCCAAGTCTGTGTTGGCTGGCTGACTGCAAAAATATCTTAGTGACCCCTGCTGAATTAAAACTGAAACTAAGACTTTCTTGTCTTTTGCAGGTGCAGTGGTAAGATCCTTCAAATGAAAGACAATTTTTTTGTGGCCAGGCATTGCAATGTCAATTGTAAAACAATGGGTGTTCCAATCAGACATGAATCCATCAACCTCAAGGTATATAACATCCTGCACTGCATCGAGGATGTGTGTCAGGGACTCAGATGACATGGTGAAGATTAAGGGACACTAAACCTGGGCACATGACTATGTGGGTGTCACACATCCATGTACAGGCCTTCTGCAGTCTACCAACTGCTCGTCTTCCCATTACATCGCCTGATGCATCCAAGCATGACTCTGCACACAATGGGAATGATGGGAACTCAAATGATGCATCTAAACAACTTTGGTCAAGTGGACACCCCAACGATACAGCCAGCTCACTATAGCTTCTCAGTCATTAAATGACTTCAGCATTTTGCCAATGGTGGGTGAGGCAACCATGTCCACACTGTCCCCATTTCATAGTGTAAGTTACACATTTCTTGAGTCAGTTTGACTGATCACTTTGTTTTAGGGTGCATATAGTCATCCCAGCTTGAAGCAGATTGCAGTACTACAAGAGCACAACAAAGTACTTGAGTCACAAGTTTTCAAGTTGACTGTCAAAAATAATACTCTACAGTAACATCTAACTGACACATCTACTAACTTTGGATTGACAGATGCAGGGGCACATTTCAGCACCTAGCAGGTGCAGTCAGCTTATGTGAAACAGATCCAGTGTGGTTTGATATGACGATGGTCCCACAGTCATCTCCAAGCAATTTTACACACCCAACACCTGAAACTCATCTGAAAATCCATCTCTGGGATCAAAGCGATTGGAATGCCTTCCTTGAGTCATCTGAGGGACAACTTAGCACACACAGGACACTTGGATTCCTTGAGGAAGACAACAGCGATCCACCATCTGACAGCACAGTGAAGGCCATCCGAAAGACACTTCAAGGGGGGTGGGCAGAATTAGTAACCACAAACTGGCTCCAAAATCTTGGGGTTGGTTGTGTGTGAGTGGTAGGCAATTAACTCATAACCTCATGGAGAGTGCATTCCTGCTTTTCAGATTTGCAAAGAATGGTTGGAAGCTGGACTACTTAGCAAGCAGCTCATACCTGGCACAGCAGAAGACCCATTTGGACAGTGAGGGGAATTGGAAGATGAAAAAATCTCAGGACTGCAAAGATGAAAACAAGGACATGGAGATGGACAAGAAGGACAAGAAATGGAAACTCCTCAAAGCTCATGTCAAGTCAGAAACACTGGATAAAAGAATGAAAGGTGAGTGTATTCCATACAATCTCAATGAACCATGGTGAAAGCCAGTTTTTAAGAGGACCACAAAATTGATGACACCAGTTTGACGGTGTCAAACCTCTCTCCAACATTGTTGTCATCTCCACCTGTCAGTGAGATGACCCATCTTCCATCTATCACAGAGGGCACAGCCTCAATGGCATTACTGTCTCTGCCTGTCAGCAAGACAACCCATCTTCCATCTATTGCAGAGGGTGCAGTCTCAATGGTGTTACCATCTCTGCCCCTTAGCAACACATCCCATCTTCCATCTATTGCAGAGGGTGCAGCCTTGATGGCATTACTGTCTCTGCCTCTTAGCAACACATCCCATCTCCCTTCTGTTGCAGAGGAAATGACATGCACAAACAAGAAGGAGACTGTGCCATGCACACCCCAACCAGAGCCAGAGCCAGTCACTGTTGTTCCTACCAAGATATCAATTAACCCACTGTGAGTATACATGTGAATAGGAACCTTTTCTGACAATGTTTCTTAGAGCATGCTTGGCGATTGCTGCCAACAAGGCTTGGGAGTCCCTACCCAAGCTCCCAAGTGACCCAAATGGCAGCAAGATAGAGAATGAAGGATTGGTGATTCCATTGATGACCACCAAGTCTACCAAGGGCAATGTGAAGGTGCCCAGGAGGGTGTGACCTAGTCCAACCAAGAACAGATGGTATGTTTAAATCATTACTATTTTTTGGTCTGACATATTGGATTATCAGAAACCTCTGCACACTTCAATGGCTCAAGAGAATTCAACCAAACAGAACCATGGAGGACTTCCAGAAATACTACAATTCACTTTCTGCTGACAAGGTCAAGGTATCATCTACTTCTTCCAACTGCCCTCACCACTAACAGAGGTCATATTTGAGTCCTATGTTGACAAGGCTGTGAGTTTGGTAAAGTAGCCATTAGTCATGATAATTTCACACTAACAGAGTATAGGTTAAAAGTGGTGGCTGGGTCCCAAAGACTATATGCAATGGCACTGTCTACTGAGGACAACTTGCATTCATCTGACATTCAAGCACTCAAGCTATCACTATATCACTTCGGACTGGCATACCATGTCACTTGCATTTGGTTCACTTTCATGTCTCTGCACTTGCATTTGTGTCACAATGATTTCCCTGCACATGTCTCACTTTCAAGGCATTTTCATTAATTTATTCTGCATTCATTTACCCATGTTAGACTTGCTCTCATCATTCCCTGCTCTCCCATAGTCATCTCCATGGACAGCCAGTGGGGGGTAATGTGTACTAGTTATCATAGCAATGCAAATGATATTGGTGCATGTATGGCAATATTTCATATAAACTGCAAAGCCAGTAATAACCATATCTAGTGAGATTTGAGTAGATTTCATGAGCATGCAGTGTGCACTGAAGAATATGTTGGAATGTGACAATTTATTTTGGTGGAAAAATTCTAACATATGGTCATGCCAAGTACTGCCCCAACATTTTGCAAATATAAGAATCATCCAGTTTTCTTTCGGAACATGTTCCCTCATGGTGTAATTCCGACATCTGCTCCAACTCATATTTGGTCATGTCTGGCCACACCCGGACATGTCGAGTTTTCACTGGGAGTCAAGTTTGACCAATGGCACAGCTTCCCTTGCTCAACCGCCCCCTACATGTCACGTGACATCACGTGACATACCGGCGGCATCTTTTTGGCAGTGTTGGTCTTCCGAGTCTGACATGCACATGTTTTATACAATGCAACCCTTGTTATCTTGGGTCCTGGGCCCATAAATGCCTGCTCGAACTGTCTCTCATCTCTGGGTAGGCTGTAATTCATCTATTGTTTTTGTCCAATAAAAAGACATATGCACATGTACTACTGGGTGTTGAGGGTGCTGACTAAGCAAGCAAAAATGCGTACTAAAACACAGTAGTCACAAGTCAGAAAGGAAAACAACAAAAATAAAGCACATAAACCAAATCCCTTCACAGGGAAAACCAACTCCGTACATCTGAGGGGGCCTTGAGATCTTGATTCCCCCCAGTCAACCCAAAGGTAGTTCCTAGGCAGATGGCAATGATGAGAAGGGGAAGGGGGACAAGTGCACGTCGCCGAACAACAACTGCTCGGAACGCTGTGAAACGAGGGTAATCAGTAGAGGGGAATGCGACTAGCATGGTGAAAAAAGAACGGAGGGAATCCGCGAATCCTGTCGCGAGATATTTGCAAAATCGTCTGAAGGTGCCTCCAACTGCAAATCCAGAGATCCTTCTACATCCACTGCAGCAAGCGAAACATACCATACATCATTTGAAAGGCCTCATCGATTAGTACCATATTCTGACAAAGCGAGAAGTACGACGGCGAAACGGGGGAGATATTACACATGCACCTGTGAGGTATCACCTGGGGGAGGGAGAGGGGAGACCGAACGACAACAGCCAGGGGGATTGACACCAAAATCTAGGAGATGGTAGGGCACCCGCAGACGTACACGAAGAAAAAGGGGCCACGCCATCTCGACCACTCAATCCAGAGCCATACCCAAAGTTGCCTCACCACCCTCTAAATACGAAAACGGGCATATCTCGACAACGGCTGTGCGGAACTAGATAAACGAGGCATCCCCAGGAGGGGTTCAGCGAGGGGGAAAAACTGCCCAAAAGGCGAGAGGAACGGCGGAGAAATGCGTGAGATACTATCTCAAGTCCTCAAAGGTGGGGAGAGGAAAGTCGCCTGAATGACAACGGCTGGGGGGATCAGCACAAAACACTGGGTGATGATAGGGGACACCTAGACAAGTGCAGAGAAAATGGAACTGCAGCAACTTGATCAGCCGGTCACCAGGTATGTGCAAAAGCATCGCACAGCACTCCTAACACAAAAACGGACATATCTCTATAATGACTGCACGGAATTGGACAAAGGAGGAATCCCCAGTGAGGACTCAGCAAGGGGAACGAAAGATTCGAAACGCGAGAGAAACGGCGCGACGGCACACGAGATACAATGACAAGACCTCCAGGGTTGCCCTTCCCACAAAAATGCAAACAACTCTGGAACCGCTTTGCCTGTTAGAAAGAGCCTATGATCAACAGGAAGCTATCATTGAGTACTACCATCCTGAAAAAAAGTGAGAGACACGGGCGCAACTCACATCTATTGTGGCACACATATGGAGTGCATCACTCTGCTCCTGGACGCCATTAGGCCCAGGTCTGTAAACTCTTTGTCAGGGTTGATCATGCCAGGCCAACCTCTTGTCACGTGTTGGGGGTGGGAACTCTGGGGTTAATTTTGAAGGATGCTGTAGGTATCCTCAGTAGTGCAACAAGCTACTTATGTATTAGACTAACCTGTAGGTATCTACAGGACATCAGTAAGTATAATACTGGTAGTGAAAGTGAGCTTACCCTCAGTAGTGCAACAAGCTACTGAGGGAACAGTGAATAAACTACTGTAAAATGTGCGCTCTAAGGTGATTATGTAAGCACCCAAACATCGCGACAAAGTGAGCCGAACACAGGGGAGAATATATCTCCAACACACCCCCATAAGCTCCACTGTGTGAACAAGTAGAATAGCAGAAAACAGAACTCAAAAGAATGTGTACCAAATACTCCAATAAAACGAGTGTAATTCGTGTATTGAGCTTCGAGTCCGTAGAGTGTGAGGTGCGCGTCGTGGCTGTGCTTGCGCGTCGTTCCCGTTTTGGTAATACGCCACTCGTGCGCGCGTCGTGACTTTGCCACATCGCTGTGCGAGCGTTGTACGACCTTCGTGAGGGCCGTCGATGGCGCGCATCGATATAGGGCGCACCCCCTGCCATAGGTAGGCGTTAGCAACGTCCAGAGGAATCTTGAGAGGTCGCGAGGGCCTCCATAAGGTAACTCGAGTGGTTTCGAAGGTAATACCAGTTGCCTGGTGTGCGTTTCCATTCGTGCGAGCTTCGCTGACGCTTCGTAGATCTACTTTGATCCTGCCGCATCGACGTCGAGCCCTGTATGGTATACGGATATGCGCGATTAGGTCCAGAGGGGGTTCGGGTGGTGCAGGTAAGTGGTTCGGCCGTTCTACCTCTTGTTTTCGAACGTTCTGACTTCGGATGTCAGCCAGCAGCTTCTTTGTTGCTCCGTTCGAGCAGACGGCATTGCTGCTTGTTGTGCTGTCCTTCCCGCTACTGTAGCGCTCGTCGTCGGCTTCCTGTGGCCGAAAAACTACATTTGGTGAGCCATCTCGTATCTCGGCCGTTCGAACGCTGATTGCTCTTATCTTCAGCTTCGTCGACGCTCTCCCACCATCTCGACTATCCTCCCAGTGGGAGGTACCCCCGCCGTGCTTGCCTAGACCCCCGGTCTCATCAATTGAGACATTCCATGTGCACTGACCTTTGCAGATCTCTTGTCGCACTGCAGGCGCGCGATCTCGTTCGGGGTGGGGTCGCTCGGCCTCTTGCAGATCTTTGAGGCATTTTGGCTCGTTAGTGAGCGCTGCCTGATCCGAAAGGGCCATTTGGGCTTCGTGAGGATGCGGTATGGTAATTTCTCCATTGCTGACCGTTTGCGCTCGCGCTAACTTCCTTTCTGTGTTCGAAGTACCAAAGACTTGGTCAGATTGTCCAATGAATGGGTTTGGAGCTGCAACATGGATGCATGGAGGGTCAGGTACGTTGGTGATCAGACTGCTGCACGTTTGGATGTGCTGATCGTGATTGACAGGCATCTGCGAAGTAGTTTTGATGGCATAAGTGTTCTCGAGATTAGTAGAATTGATTGCGAGATCGAAAGTCTCGCTGCCGGGTTTGAGTAGATGTAAATCCCTTGTCACGTTGGCAATGACGAGTTGACTGCGCGTGCCTGTAGTG
The DNA here is from genome assembly GCF_024613125.1 of Pisolithus orientalis. Classification (NCBI taxonomy): domain Eukaryota; kingdom Fungi; phylum Basidiomycota; class Agaricomycetes; order Boletales; family Pisolithaceae; genus Pisolithus; species Pisolithus orientalis. Next base: position 22,718 of record NW_026260885.1, on the reverse strand, counting down.
CTGGTCTCGTCTGTACGGCCACTTGACATCTTAGGGTTTGCATCTCCAAGTTCATCCATTGAGCCGCTGCCTGCTTCGCATGGCACTCCCTCCAGCTCCAGCTCCGAGTGCCCATTCAGGGCGTGTTCGACCTCTGCTGTAGGTATGTCGATGCTTGACGCTTCGACTTGTCTGCACTGACTAGGCGTGACTTCTACAGTCTCTAGTGACAGCTCTGTGCTGTCCTTTTTGTTGTCATGAGTAGCCGACTGGCCGAGAAGGCTGCCACTGGTTTGCTGAGAGGTTGCTTCAGCCTCGTGTAGTACGGGTGAGTGGCAATTTTGCAAGTCGTCACTTTGCGCGTCCTCCTCAGTCGTTTTCCAGCTTTCTGGTCTCGTAACTGAGCCATAGTGCTTCTCGAGGTAGGTGAACTTCTCGAGGGGTGTTTTTAGATGGAGTATGAATGAGAATATGTAGTCCGAAATTCCGAAGATCAATAGAAGATTGACCTTCGAGCTCTGCTTGTGCCAGAACTCATCTGAGGTTTGCCATGCTGCGACCTCGTCTCGTTCCTTGTTGGTCTGAGGTGTCCAGCCTTCACCTCGACCTTTCAGCTGTGCTGGATGCATAGGTCGTGTTTCAGACCCGAGTAGGAACCCTATCAAGCCTTCGTCTGCAATGGCATTTAGGACCCAGCTGCCATAAGCTGTCCAGTTATGTCCATCATCTGCGAGCTCTGGTAGGTCGTCCATGCTTTATCCAATAGCCTTGAGGGTATAGAGTGTTCTGGAAACTTTGTAGCAGAGTCGAGTAGTTGTTTTCGGACTTTGCACACTGAGTGGGCCTACAATAAAATTTTCCGCGCTAGGCGGGGCTCATAACCTTTTGAAGGATGCTGTAGGTATCCTCAGTAGTGCAACAAGCTACTGAGAGAACAGTGAATAAACTACTGTAAAATGGGCGCTCTAAGGTGATTATGTAAGCACATAAACATCGCACCAAAGTGAGCAGAACACAGGGGAGAATATATCTCCAACAGTTAACTCAATTCATGATAGGGATTTTGTTGATGTACATTGCATCTAGCAGACTACATGGGGGCACATGGGAGATTGTGCACATCTCATGGACAGTGGCATGCACTGCTTGTATATTGATGTTACTGGAGTCAGTGATGGTTCTGTGATCTCTTATGAGTTCCTGCAGCAAGAATATGCATTTGAGTGTGTTACTAGAATAAGGCTGTTTTGCATGGCAGGCACCTTGTTTACTGCACCCACACCCAAGCCCAATATTCAACCCCACAATGCCTTATAACATATCTCCTTGTAAATAGAAGACTACAGACAGGAGTGATTGCACTTCCACACATTCTAATGTATGTCTCAGTAGGTAGAAGATTAGGGATATAGAAGGAACATCACACAAGCAGTGGAGACACTGCACCTCGTCAATATGTATCTGAGCTACTGTCAATAAGATTCCACCAAGCCTCAGTTGCACACTCCAACCTCTCCAACTGCCAATCTTCATTGTGCAAGTGTTCACAAGGGTGTTGTGTAAACAGCTGTTCATCAAACTTTCAGAGCAGTCAAATGTTTTCCCGACCATGGCTACAGGAGAGAGCAACATGGGCATGGAATGGGGTAATTTTGCCAGTAGGTGGTGAACCAATGTCAACAATGCAATACTCGATTATCTGTGCTTGTGCATGGTAATCAGTGAAAGTGAATGCAGGGGTGATAGGCAGTTGCATGTGCATCACAGTACACTTGCAGCCTGAAGTCATTGTGATGGTGAATGTTCTTGAAAGAGGCATGATGGGCAGCACACCCATCAGCAGACCAGGGAGAGACTCTGCCTTAGTGTGCTTTATCTCCAAGAGGACAAAGGCAGGTGGATACTGCAACACAATTTGATGAGATGGGGAAGGCTGCACACTTTCTCTGGGGTCGAGGACAATGTCCACAATATGACCTTGCACACCATTCACCATGTCTAGGTCAGTTGAGATGTTGAAGGTGACCATCACCTCCATTCTGATGGAAAGCTCAATCTCATCAGACAGCCCAGCATGTTCCTGTCTGTTGCATGCACACCCTGTCTTTGGTTTAGAAGCCACAGCAAATTTCTTGGGTAATGTCAGAGGATGCCTGGCAATGGAATCCCAAGCAGGGCAAATGATAAGATAGGTCCTGTGGTCCCCTGAATGAGATAGGATGCACATTGAATTCCAACACATATGCACAGCATGTCACAGTGTGACCAGTACAGCATCTCTCCATGGTGCCTGCAAGAAATCAGTAGGTGGACAATGAGGGTCAGTGAGCATGAGCCCCTGAAGCATAGACAAGTGATCCTCTCTGCAGTTACCATGATGAACATGATGCAACAGATCCATCCAACTGGCATCAGTTACCTGCACTTGAGTCTTGAGCCATATGACAATATCAAACTGTTCAAAGATCTGACATCTGATCACCTGATCCTCTGTGTCCTTAGTAAGATTGCAAGGCCAGTATAGAGGAGCAGATGCTTTTGAGGCCACTGGAGGAAATTGATGGAAATCTCCAACAAGGATGACATTCAACCTGCCAAATGGCTCCTCAGATGCAGAGCCTGTACAGGCAGACCTAGCACAACAGACAATGTTTGAAAGCTTGGCAAGGAACTCCTGCGAAACCATGGAGATTTTGTCAATGATCAAATAGTGTTTGTCTCACCAATATGACTCCAATGCCTTCAGAGTCTGCACTGATTGTCTTCTGCCATTGAGTGGGACCATGCCTAATGAGATGAAGTCATGCTCAGTGGAGAGTAATATAGTGCAGACAAAAACACAACCAACCTATGAAGTGCAATGTCTTGCCATCAATAACAGATGCTGCAATGCCTGTGTAGGCAGCCTTAACCAGCATCCCTGTGACCCCTCATTGTGTGAAGTTCTCAGTGATGGTTTGAATTGTTTTAGATTTACCAACACCACCTTCCTCAGGTATGACCATATGCAGTTGATCTGGATTACATCCTGTCAAGAACTCCTCCAAGTGCCAGTCAATGATGTCATATGTGCGGCGTTGGTCATGTAACAGATCAGCAGGGTTAGTGGGATGCAGTGCAGTTGAATCCTCAACAAGTTGTGCAGGCAGGTAAGTACCACCACTATCAGCGAGGAGCACACCATCATTGGTGTCCATGCTGCCAATGTCTCTCTCAGGATCAGATGGCAAAGTGGGCAGTGTCCCCCTGGATTTGGCTACCATTGTCTCCATCTCCTTCTGCCACAGAACAAGGAGCTCCCAGTCATGTACAGAAGCAATATGAAAAGAGGTGGAATGTTCATGAGAGAGAGACAAAATGATGGAGAAGATGCCTTTGTGAGTGCCGATGTCAATTGCCTCTTTCGCATGCTTCTGTTCCTGGGCAGACATCTGTTCTTTGCAGAAGTTGTCAAGGTCATCCTCCATCAGTGCAAGACTCTCATGAGCCTCCCAATCACCAAAGCCACCCAACTTGTCTGGCACTTGAGCATCTCATAAGCTTTGTGAACTTTGCCCTGCAATGTGATCAGTGGGGGTGGACTTGCATGCTGTTTTGGACTCATAACAGTATTGTATCCCTGCGACCACATGCCTGTGCCAGGGTTCCATATTCACCTCAAACTCCTGAAACATGTCAGACCATGATGCCACCTCATTCTTGAGGTCAGCAGCCCAACACCATGGCTTTAACAAAGCCAATACACATGCAAGGAAATAATCATGAAGGTTACTGTCATCAGGATGGGGAAACCAGGGTCCTATAAGGTGAGGTAATGTGTTGTGCTCACTGGCATGACACACACAACAGTGTGATTTGCACTTAGGATGCTCCTCTGAATAGTATGATCACAGATGCACAGGCCACCCATGTTTGGGCACAGAAGGAGGGGGGGCTGGCTGGTGAAGGTGTCTATTGTTCCTCCCATGTATCCATGACAAATGCCAAGAGACAGATGTCATCTAATTCCAGTCTGCGAAATACATAGTCTTGCAACTGCGAGATGGGATCATGAATATTGACTGGGTTGATTGTTAGCCACAGTGACAGCCCACTGAACACAAGACACATCCCCCAGATCATACTGTGGTATCAAGCATGAGCATTGTCAGAGCCCTCGACATGGCTGTTGGCAGAAGTCACATGATGGTGTAGTGTGCATACTCGAGCATTTGTTATGCATTGATGTCTAGCCTCTTCAACCTCTGCCTTTTTGAGGTCATTGACAGTGATTGATGATAACACCAATGCATCCCATTCAAAGTCCTTTCGTTGCATCTGAAGGCATGCAGAGCACATCACATCACACTTTTGAACGAGTGAAAAGATGACAAATGGAAATGAGTGGTGTTGTCCACCAGAAGTTCATTAATATGCTGTTCTGATATGTCGATGTCTCCATAGATGTTATTGTTTTCCCACAACCATTGCAGTGCCTTGTGTATTGCATCACGTCAGACACAGAAGGTCTGGTTTAGCCAGTTCATTGGCAGCTGCTTGGTGCCTACAAATGTGATTGCAAGAACATTGCTCATGGAGCGCACAGGTGAGGTAACATACATCCCTGCACCATGTCTGTGATAGCTGAACTGTTGATTGCATACAGGGTGACATTACTGGCCATTGCCTGCTGCAGATGTTTAGGGTTGAATGACCACGAACCATCCCTTGGGTACAACTTGAACACATAACAATGTGGATAGTGCCATGCAATGAGAAGAGTTTTGACAAATGTTAGTTTGCACAGAACAAGAGGCAGTTCTCCAAGCCATAGGTTGTTGTTGAGTGCCAGGCATGGCAAGCAATTTGCATGCAAGGCTCGGTGACATTTGTGACATTCCCACCCATGACTGGCATCATCCACATGTGCCCCCAATATCAGAAGACCATTCCAAAGGGAGTGAGCTGGATGGGCTTTCTGTGGACACAAATGTCATTGTATGTTGGGTATGTCATTCACCACTCACATCTCACCATCTTTTGCCATTATTTCCCAACCACAGACAATGCAGATTGCCTGTCAGAGAGTCTCATTGCCTGTGGCATCAAGGAAAGCTGCAATGCAACTCTGCATCTCTTGCACAGATGGCAATTGCATATAAAGGTGCATGTCAACACTATTGACATCATTGTGTTCGATGATGCTTGGCTTTGGCACACAGGGTTCCTCCTGTTTTGGACACTTTGCTCTCAACTGCACCTGTTGATCAGTGTTGGCTTGCTGTTTACACTTCAACACAGCATCGTCTTTGGAAGCTGCTGCCTGAGAAATGCGATCCTTGATGTCATTGGGAAGCTGAAGAATTGCAGGACTGAGATTGGCCCACTTCCTCAATTTCGGTGACAGTGTTCCAGAGGGAATGGCCTTGAGTACCTCTTGGCAAGTGAGACATCCCCACAACTCAGGCATCTGTGCTCAGATTTGCAAAGGACAGACATTCCACATCTCTTATATGTCGCCCCAACCCCTTTTTCCCAAGGCCCCTCATCAATTGATATTCTGCTCACCCCCTTTAAAGAAATCGCTCAAATACAACCTCATGTCTTAAGGGTATTTCTAAAGCCTCTGTTACTGTCATTGACCATGACATCTGGCACAGAACCTATCAATGGTGCCCATGTGCAGTCCAACATCTCAGCCATTGATGATTCCACAGTTTTGAATCCTGTAGATGACATGACAGAGGTCACCACAGAGAGCAGCATGCCACCTGCACTAGCCAAAATAGTGGAAGATCTCAAGCAGAGCGATGTGGCATTCTATGTGGCCACAACGAATATTGCCAGTTGAGGAGAGTTTTTCATAGGGGGCTCATCTGGCAATGTTGCAGTTGTCAAAGGGAGTGGGGAGGACATTGTTGAGATGATCCTCAGTGGCATCATTGAGATCAACTGTAAGGCATTTTTTATGGGACCAGAGGGTGGATTTTTTCCATCAAATGCATACAACAAGGGGTTTGTTGACACGAAGCTGTCATGCAACCTAATTGCTGTTCAGTGCAATTCTATATATGGTGCAAGCTGACAAGACTTCCCAGCCATTGTGGCTAATCTGCAGGCCTTAGAGAAGCTCATTCCATTATGAAAGGGTGAGACTGTGCTGTCATGCATGTGGGAAAATCATGGACAGGCATGCATTTGTCTCAATCACATGCTCTTCGTGGTATGCTCGCTTGATTTGCTAGATACACAACTCTGAGACCAATCTCCAGTGCAAAAATATGGACACCGATCCTGAAACAGCAGTTGATGATGGTGAGATGAAGTCTCTGGCCTGGAAGCTTGATGCTGACATAGTCAACAGAGATGAGAATGATGGAGTGGCCAGCGCAGGAGCACCTGAGAGGGGCACTGGTGCAGGCTGCAGAGGCTCACATTATTTCACCCCTTCCAGTCTTTGATCTCAACAGTGAGAGTATTGACCCATCAGATTACATTCACAAGCTCTCCAGCACCATCATTTGTGTGCACTTTGCACTGGTTCACTACTCAATCAGTGGTGACAAGAAATCTGTTTTCATGGCAGTGGTTCATGACATGGTTATCTTGCAAGAGCCAGTTGCAGCCCCAGTGAATCCACTGAAGCAAGGGTGCAGGATCAAATTGAGTGGCATTGGCTGCTTGGGCAACAGGGTGTCGAAAAATGCTCGCAGGGTGTGTCCATCAGTGGGATCCATGCCATCTCTGCCTAAAAATGATTACCCACAGATGTAAGTAGCATAGAGGGGGAATACAGGGGGATGATATGTAATGCTGAATATCACAGTAGACACAAAGGCATCTTATTGTACAGTGTGGATATATGACATGAGGTGCACTCGAACCAAAATCTTTAATATCATATCAGACAAAGCGACATAAGTCCATACAGCAATGGGTTACACCACATGTAAAAACTCAAGTACATCCACCACACTGAGGTCATCCCACTTTCAAATTCAATGAAGACCCATGACCATCCACCCCACCCTCCAACCATCCCCAATAATGCTATGCCACTGTCAGTGATAGGCACAGTACAAATGGACGTCACATATACCATCACTTGTGTTGCTTGCAAGTGAAAAAAAACTCAGCCAGACTCATCTTCTACCCCTACAATGGCACTCCTTCTTTCAAGGAGCAAACATCTGGAGCACAGTCAGTGAAATGAGCTCAGACATATGTGAGCCAATCTACAACTGGTCATCAATCATGAGCATGTGTGGGTGTTGGAATGTGGTCTCCAACCCACAGACCACACCTCCCAAAGTCCAGTGTAGGTCCAGGAAGCCCAGATGTCCGAAAAATTCAGGCTGTGAGATGCTGACATGTGGAAACATCTCAGGATCGACCCACATACAGCCTCCATCTGTCACAGAGCATAAATGGTGGGCTTTCTCATGAGACACTGTTCATTGTGGGTGGAATTTCGAGATGGCTGCGATGTGGAGGGCTGCAGGGGAGAACGAATACATACCCATGTGCAGAGGGGGGCCCCCTCTTGTCACACATAAGGGGGGGGCATCAATGCGACCTGCAATAAGCCAGGGTGATGAGATAGGCTCACTTGGAGAATGCAGGTGCTCACCTTGGACACATGCCCCCAACACAAGACATTGAAGGAGGGTCAGGCAAGGTCCACCCATGCGAGCACCTCCCGATGATGCCCATGGCAATACTTCGGAGTTGCAGGACTGCTGAGTACAGAGCTGAGACCCAATTTACGATATTCACAGCTGACCAAAAAAGCATTATGAATTTTGGGGTGCAGTGACCTTGTAAACAAGGTCACTGTGTATGATGATTTTTGTGCCAGGTCAGCAGACCTTGAAGGCTCCATGCTGGTATGTTGTGCAGACTCCATTTGCAAGCTGGTTGAACAGTATCTATATTTGATGTTGAAGCAACTTAGAGCTATTGCCAGTTGTCACAATTTGGTTCTGCATAGTAACTTGCTTTGAGTGATGTGTGTTGATGTGCTACACAATCATCATTGTACAGTTTCCTGTCCTTTGCTGGTGTATGTGTTCCACTAGCAGAGGGCATGTTCATGGCTCTCCATCATTACATGCCCCACCCATCCTCCACATTATAAACAACTGCTCATATGCCACCCTCTCCCACCCCATAATCCATTAACTGATGCCTTTGAACAGATATGACATCTACCACTCAACATAAAACCTACAGAAACAAGTAGTTATGTGTTACCTTTGTAAACAGCATCACCTCATAAAACAAACAGTCACATAAACTTCCCTTCCACCCCACTTAAACATTTCCCTAGTGTAGCATCTGCATTTTAATAATAATGTGAGTCACATGCAGAAGTGCCCTGTGTCCAGGAGTGACCGGAGGGCTATTGTAAAATAGATTTTTTACTGCCTCCTCCACACTTATGCTTCCGACATTCCTAATGTGGGTTACCGCCGTCATGTCACGTGATGTCACGTGATATGTCGGGGGGCGGTTGAGCTGGGACAGCTCTAACGGCACCTTCCGCATCTTTGTCCCTCCTTCCTCCCCTTTTTCCTGCCCAATATGGTCGCTGCCCCCCTGACGACTTCCTTCTGAGCATGCAGCTCTGGTTTTTTGACAGGTTCAGGACCGAGCAGCAAGACGTTGAGTTCGACAGGTGCACCGTCGTCGAGCAACACCCTCGCTTTGCATGGTTTCTTTGCGAGCACTTGCATATCTTGCATTTGACGGGTGAAGAAACTTTGCGGATTTGATATGGAGGTTCTCTGCTTCACGCTCTTCGTAACCACGGGACTGCCGTCTGCAGCTTCTTCTGCGACCAGTTGACATGACTGGGCTTGTCGCCATCGTACCCTGGGATATGTGCATACAAATCGTAAGTGATGTATGTGATAGTTCAAACGAATGGTGTGCCTGTCTACGGAGTACAGCTAATCGCTCTCGTCGTCATCCCAGTCATCCAGTTGTACTTGCATTTCCACCCAATCACATTCTTCGGCTTCTTTGTTGGCGTTCTGTAGTGAAATTGTCCATTCAAGGGCTGCAATACGAGCTCACTCTTGAGGTTCGTACAAACGCTCATACTGAAAAAGTCAGAATGCGTCAAAGCATGATGAATCTATCTGAGAACTCACGTTTTTGGACAAGATCTCTTCATCTCGTCTCTTGGCTTCCCTCCGCTCCTTTCGGAGCTCTTCATCCGTCGTAAGTCCAGTACTCAACAAGCCAGTAGCTGCCCCTGCGTCTTCCACCTTTACGAATCCGACCGGTTTACTGCGAGTTTGCCCACTTTTTTTTGGTGGCTGTTGGCCTTTCCCACCGATGGATATCAATGCTGGCTGTTACAGTGGCTTTCCCCACTCCCTCATTTTGGGTCCACTCGGTGTGGTAGCGGTCGAAGACAGTATATGTGGTATGTTCTCTCTGACTTCCCTGACTTTCTCACATTCTCCGAATCAAGCGATCTCGGAGATGACAAGGCCCCACTGACCCTCTGGTAGATATGGCTCCTGGGGGTCATAGAGGTGAGACAGGATGACGTAGTGCTCTTCGTCGATCTGACCAGTGGTTGGGGCGTCCTGTGAGCTGCGGTTGACATCTTTGACAAGGAAGAAGATTCTTCGGAGGCTCTCTTGCACTTTTGCATCGCCAGTCTGAAACCACTTAGCATTGGCACAGGAGCGCGGATGGGATACGAGATAGTTCAGCCTTCATTTTCTGTGCAGAACAAGCATCCATGAATTTCATCAGCTTTGATCTGCAAATCCTCATAGAGGTATAGGCTTAAAATGGGTCAAGAGGAGATTGATGGGGACACCAGCAGTTTGTTGTTTGCGCAGCCATCTTTGCGCGCTGGTAACTCGATGCCATTGAGCAGGTCGACGCACCTGATTGGCAAATCTGGATCCTCGTAGTCGACGAACCCAAAGCCCTGGTGTTTGTTGGCTGGAGCGATTGAACCCCTGCATCGGAACATGTGCCTGGTCGCACACAGATTAGCGGGTGGCGACACCATCTTCAATGGACATACGCCCAGTAGTTTGTTTCGAATGTTGTCCATGATACCACCTGATATCGCCCCGATAAACAGGGTTATTTGTTTCTGTATTCCCTGACCATAGGATAGCAGTAGCAGAAGGCCGACAGAAGTAACAAAGCGGATTTCGAACTCATCGACAGTACATTCAAAGAACGCATTCCCAATGTTCTCATTCTCACTCACTTCAAGTGGGAACTTGAAATGGTGGACCAATGGAGGCGGAACAGGGATAAACTTAGAATGAGCATGAGCGGGATCAGGTGGCCAGAGGAGCTCATTGTGAAGCACAAATCTCTACGGACAACAGATGATTATTGGATCAAAGCAAATTGCGATATAGTCTGTTCAACAAATAGCAGTTTAGAGTGCCTCATCAACAACTCTATGGCAGGAGGTACTCCACCTCCAAGGAGATGAGGTGACTGAGCAGATCTTGGTATAAATGATTATGCCAGTAGTACAGCTTTCTGAAGGGTTGTTTCTGAGTAGCATCAGCAAATCATGAGTCTGCTTAACTGTGCTTGACCACTTAGCAGCACCTGTCAAGCATGTAAGTAGCATAAGCATGTCAAGCACCCACATTGCCAAGTATGCATTGTCAACAAGTGACAGGGTTACATAAGTGGCCAGCAGACGAACCTCTGACAAACCTTAGACAAACCTTAGACAAACTGGCCTTTTTTCCCATGCTTCAATTTTTTGACAGGTTATGTATCACTGCCAGTATCTTTGCTTACCCCTTGTCCCTTCAACAGCAAATCATGAGTCTGCTTAACCATGCTTGACCACTTAGCAGCACCTGTCAAGCATGTAAGTAGCATAAGCATGTCAAGTACCCACATTGTCAAGCATTCATGGTCACTAAGTAACTTGAAGAATGTTTAAGTGCAACTCAAGTAGATAAGCATCCCAAGCAGCCAAGTTACTATAGAATTTGAGCATAAAATCAAGTATGCTACAAGTATGAATCTGATAAAAGCAAAAATGCATGATGATCAATAAATCTGTTCATGTAGACAGTGGTAAATATGTCATAAGAATGATGCAGCTTTATGGTTCTGGGAATGGGGTGGGTGCCATACAAGGGAACAAGGTGTGCCACACAATATATGGTGTCTATGTGTATGACAGTGATGGCTGGGTGATGATTTGCAGTAAGGGCCAGGCATATGATCCACATCCCTGTATCTGGATCTTGGTGACACAGTCAAACCACTGCACTACTGCACATGGGTAACACTTGCTTTGGGAAATGAAGGAAAAAACCCCAGGATATGCACAACATCCAAACCATGCATCCCCTTCAGCCCTGGATTAGTATTCACAAATGCACAGTCATACCAGGATGGCCCATTCTTCCATGAATGACATGAGCAGATATACTCACACTGCATGCCACCAATACCACTGATATCACTTGGCACATAGAATAGTGCAACTGCAGAATTAATGACAGTGATTTTGTTTCCATAGACAGGGTGCTCAGATAGTGGGATGTCACAGAGATCATGGTAGCCATCAGCATTGGCTTGTTGAAGCAGGAACTCCTCCAAAATGATAGGGAGATGCGATAGGCTGAGCTCTATTGCAAGATCTGTCATGGTTTTGGCCTGCTTCATTTCTGAACACAAGAGGTTGATGTTGTGAGCCACTGCACTACTGAGGTTAATAAGGTATGTACAGGTGGTGCAAGCAGGTTCAACATGTGCCTCTATGGATGTTGGGCAGTCCACAGCCTCACCATTGTCTTCATTACAGGGACCAGAATCTAGGGCTTGTGATGTACCACCATTCTCTCTGCCATCTGCTTACTTCATGTGAATACAATGAAAATCAATATGATCATCTAGTGACTGACCTTGAGTCAAAAGGAGCTGCATAGTTGCCATGAGGCAGTTTCCCTCTAGCATCCCTCATTTGTTGAAATCCCTTCAAGAGGCTGCCAACTTATCTAAGCACTGATTGATAATGAGCATTTGGCCCAGCAGCTTGTTACAATTGGTCTGCTGGTGTGGGTCCTTCACAGCATCAATATGCTTTGATTCAGTAATTGATGTGCAAAGTCCATTCAGCACCCTGAATAAATGTATAAGATCAGGGTAGTGCTTCATGGCATGCTGATGTGGTAAGGAAAAGGTTTGAATGGTACCTGATTGGTGAAATATTTCCCAGTACTTGTGAAAGTGGTTGATGGTATCTTGAACTGCAACCAAGGTTTCTTCAATGAGGACATTGCAATGGACAAGCTATGTGAACTCCAACAAAGTGCAAAATGTTCACACAATCTCAGTTGGCACATGCCCCTCAATGGCAGGTAGATACACCTACATGTCAAATGTTAAGGACAGACTGTATAAACAAACTGATCTAAAATTACCTTCATTAGCACCTCTGAGTCATTACTGGTCCACTGCTTGAAATGATGGCCCTCAGGAAAGTGACAGAGCCCTGTGAAAGGTGTGATGGCCATGATTCTAAGGTATCCTACATGAGGAAAGAAAGAGATGTAAATTAAAGCAGATGTACCTCTGGTCAATATCATCTAAGATTGCATTTGCCTTTGTTGTGCCATGCACAGTCTTCAAATAGCTTTTGACCCACTTGACCAAATGATCCTTGAAGATCTCTTTGATGATCTGGTGTAGTATGTCAGGGGAAATGAGTTGGTATATGTTGGCATGGGGAAAGTGACTGGTGAATGGCTGAAATTGGTTTTCAGGACACAGGCACAGTAGAATCTAAGTGAAACAATACATACAATTATATCACCCACAATGCCATATGCATCCCATAAGGTCTTGAGATCAAACTCCTCAATTAGTGCTTCTGCATGTTCATGACTCTGATAAAGCACATCACTATTGAGTTCCTGCCTCATTGCAAGACATCTGAGATTCTAGTTAGTTGATAGTAAAGGTTGGAAAGTAGAAAAACATACTTTGCACACCACCCTTGCACAATACATGCAAGAAGGACTTGTTCCTTGTAATTGGCAATGCAAGCGCTGAGTCCTTTTGGAGGATGACGAGCTGCAGGATTGTCAAGTCTATGGAGAGGAATATACTCAGACTTCAAGTTGGTTGAAGCTAAACAATTAACTACCTATGGAGAGGAATATACTGTAGGTAGGTGAGTAAGTGTTCCAATATAATGAATGGAAGGAGTCCCACCTCAGACTTCAAGTTGGTTGAAGCTGAGGTGCAGTAAGGAAAAAATAAACTGCTAAGTGTCCGCTTTGGATTATGTAATGCTGTGCTCGGTGAACCACAACTAAGGTAAAGGTGATAAACTCCAACACACCCCTTCAACGAGTATAGTCAAGAAGGAATTAAAAGAAAATAATACCCATAGCTTCAGAGAAACGAACATGCTTCTCCCTAGACACACCCTTAGTCAGCACATCAGCCACCTGGTCATTGGTAGACACATAGTTGATGACTACTTCTCCAGAATCAACCTTCTCTCATATGAAGTGATGACAGATCACAATATGTTTTGTGCAGTTGTGGAACATTGCATTTTGAGCCAGTGAGATAGCAGATTGATTGTCGATGAGGAGGGGAGTGGGTTTGTGTGACAACACAGTCTCGAGTTCGAGGACTAGGGTACAAATCCAGATAGCTTCCCCCATGGCAGCACATGTGGCCATGTACTCAGCTTCTGTACTTGAGAGAGCAACAGATGATTGCTTTTTTGATGACCAGCTAACAGCTCCACCAGAAAGGATGAAAGTATAGCCAGTAACAGAGTGGCAGTCATTAATATCCACTGCCCAATCTGCATCTACATATCCGATCATGCATGCATTTGAGCCTCGCTTATAGGTAAGACAGACATTGGGGGTGTGTCACAGATAGTGAAAAACGCACTTTAGCACAGTAGAGTGTTCATGCCCAGGGCATGCAGCATGACAGCTCAACATGCCTACAGTAAAGGCAAGGTCAGGCCTTGTTGCTAGCATTGCATACATAAGGGCTCCAAGAGTGCCCTGGTATGACTTGGTGTCAGCCTCTGGAATTTCTAGTTTTTTGAGCTTTAGGTTAGGCTTGATGGGGGTCGCAATGGCTCGCCCCTCGCTCATTCCAAAGTGCTCGAGAATACTCTCAACATATCTCTTCTGTGAGAGCTGTATGATACCTTTATCATGGTCATGAAGTATCTCCATTCCTAAAATCCAATGTGCCTCCCCCAGATCTTTCATCTCATACTCCTGCAAGAGCTGAGCCATGATGCACTCAATGGTTGTGTGGCACTTTGAGAGTATTAGCTTGTCATCTACATAGACAGCAACAACAATGAGTATGCCATTCTTGACTTTAAAGAAGAGGCTATGGTTGGCCTGGCTTTGAGTGAAACCCAGGGATTTGAAAACAGTCCAAAGACAAGAGTACCATGACTTGGGGGCCTGTTTAAGGCCATAGAGCGCTCATAGCAGCTGCCAGACTTTGTTGCTGTCAGGAGGAAAGCCCAGAGGGGGGCAAAGGTATATTTCTTCATCTAATAGTCCATTTAGGAATGCAGATTTAACATCCATCTGATGAATTTCAAGAATATACTTAGCGGCAAGTGCCAGGAGTATGCAGATGGTTGCAAACTTGGTTACAGGTGCAAACATCTCCATGTAGTTGATCCCATGTACCTGTGTAAAGCCTTTGGCTACCAAATGAGCCTTGTACCTCTCAATTTCACCAGTCGGCCCTTGCTTGATCTTGTAGACCCATTTTGAGTCAATCAGTTTATGGCCAGGAGGCAGGGCAACTTCCTCGTACAGTCCGATGGACTTAAAGGTCTGTAATTCATCAATCATCGCAGTATACCACTGATCTGCATTGGTGTGTCACATTGCATTGTTGAACAAGTGAGGTTCATTGTCATGTGTTGTGGATGCTTTGTAAGCCACTTCCTCATTTGTCTCAGCCACCTCAGCCTTGCTGTTGCCACATGCACACTCTCACTCTTGAGCAACTTTGTTGATGGGGCTTCCACCCTCACTCTCTGCACCTGAACCCTCCAGCACTGCAAGCTGTTGACTAGGTAAGGTTGTCCTGTCATAGGAATTGATGGAAAAGCGATAATCATCATCTCTAGGTGGCACTTTTCATGTTCTGGTGGACCTGCAGGTCTCTCGAGGTGGAATTGGAGTTGGATAGGGCTGCAGGGGTGTCGCTTTATGCATGGTAGGTTTCGGTGTTGTCCTAGCTCACTTTACTGATGGTTTTGAGGCCATTTCAAGTGCTTTTTTTAGGACTCTGGCCACTGCCTGGCATGTTACCCTCCAAGTGCTGTGGGGAAATGATCTACCATTGATCCTGAGTGATCAGGTGCATCATTTGACTCAATTTTGACCTCATGGACAACATCTTCACTCTCTCCCTCACTAGACTTGAGATCCCCATCATCAGACTCCATGTGAGCATGGCCTTCCATGCCTGAAGCCCTGATGGTATCCAGGTGCGACGTATTGCCCTTTTGGGCATTCCCTCTTATGTCCACTGGTTTACCAACCATGCCTGCAGGATCTTCTTCTATCCAGACACAATCTAGGCCTGCTGCTGTGCTTCCTTCATCAAATACTATATCCCAGGATTCAAAGACACAACCAGTGGGCTGGTGTAAGCATAGGTATGCTTCTTGTTCTCTGCAAAGCCCAGATGAATGCATTCTAAGGACTTTGTATCTAGCTTCTTTCATTTTTCCTCAGGTATATGTACATGTGCAGTGCAGCCAAAGGTTTGGATATGGGCCAGCAATGGCTTAATCCCTGTAAAGGCTTCATATGGTGTGACATCCTTGGAGATAGCATGGGTCAGTGATCGGTTGATTAGGTAGGCTGCATACTGGATAGCATCCCCCCAATATTTATTTGGCAGTCCAGCATCTTTTAGCATCACCCACACACTTTCAACAAGTGTGCAGTTCATCCACTCAGCAACACCATTCTCCTGTGGGGTATAGGCATTCGTCTTCTCATGGTGGACCCCTTTTGACTTGAGGTAGGCCTTGAACTCATCTGAGCCATACTCCCCACCTCTGTCACTCTGAAAATAATTTGCTTTTTCACCAGTCTCGACTTCAGCTCAAGCAAGGTAGTCTTTCACTGAGGGGAAGACTTCATCCTTGGATTTTATTAGTTTAACCACAAGGTGGTGTGAGTGAGCATCAATGAAGGTTACGAAGTAGTGGTGTCCAGTTCGGGCTGTAGTCTCCATGGGGCCACATACATCAGAGTATGTCTGGTAGAGTACTGTTGGGCTTTCAACATTTGACCTGATGGGTATCACCTTATGGTGTTGCTTCCCTTCAAGGCAAGGTTGGCATACTGAGTTTGAGTGCTCAGTGCTGGTAAGCTCCATGCCTTCAACCATTCCCACTTTAACCAGTTTAAGCACAGATTTTGTATTTGCATGCCCAAGTCATTGATACCACAAGTCAAGTGTGGCTACAGACTTTGGTGCTGCAGCTGCAAGTGCCAGGAAAGTAAGGGTAGGGTCAAGTAGTGGAGATGGTCCTTGTGCGACAAGTGCTCTGTGACTTGGAGAGTGAGTCCTTGCTGCAAGGATGCCGAGTGAGCCTTGATGATGACTCACACCTACAGTGTCTGTACTGTCAGTGATTGAGCATGTTCCACCTGTGAAGGTGACCTGGACATTTCTATTGGCAAGGTATGCCACTGAGAGGAGGTTTGCACTGAGATCTGGAACAAGATAGACCTTCTGTAGTAGGATTCTACTGGTCTTCCCATTTGGAAGATCCATATGAAGTTCGATCTGTCCAATGGCAGTAGCAGGAATTGTGCTCCCATTTCCAACAACTACAGGCTGTGGGGGTGAGAGCATCTTTAGCAAAGTGAACCATTTCTGCTGACAGCACATATTCACAGAGGCACCAGAGTCAATGACCCAGTGCATGTGTAGATTCTCGCCATTGTCAGTGGCCATGAAGAGCCATAGGGCGCTGTCTTCAGCAGGTGAGATGCGTGTGACTTTAGCAACAAGTTTGTCCTCCTTAGGCTTATCCTTTTCAGCCTGTGACAGGGACTTGGCTGCCTCATCAGCCTTCTTCTTGTAGCAGTCATCTTTGACATGGTTCATCTTCTTGCAATAGCCACAAGCCTTTTTCTTTTTCTTGTCATTCCTCTTTCCCTTTTTGTTAGGCATCTTTGTTATGAGGGCAGTTTGTGCTGAAGAGGTGTGGCAAGACTTCTCTTCTATCAAGACTTGGGAAATGACAGAGTCCAGAGTTAGTTTCTCATCAGACAACATGAGTATAGTGCGAAGGGTTGAGTATGAGGTTGGAAGGGAGATGACCATGGCTATGGCAACAAGAGAGTCTTCAAGGGGCTGTCCAAGAGACTTTAGGATTGTTGCCTTCTGCCACATGGCATTAAGCTGTGTCTCCATTGAGACATCATCTGCTAGGGTACCACGAAATAGTTCACCAATAAGGTAGGCTATCATTTGTTTCCCTTTGCCCTCATAGCACTCACATAGCTTTTTCCAGACTTCTGCTGCCATCATGGCATGCAGAACACCACTAAGTGGGTCATCCTTTAGAGTAAGCATGATTTGAGCCCTTGCTTCTTTATCCTTGTAGTGCCAGTCTGTGCATGCAACTGGATCAGCTGCTGCATCAGGTGCCTTCAACTTTTCTTCTACCAGCTCCCAAAGTCCATGGACATCTAGGATCATCATAATTCAGTACTTCCACATCTGGAAGTTCGAACCATTGTCTTCGAGGGACGGTATGTCATAGAGTTGACTGGAGGCTTGAGTAGCTTTACCTGAAGGTGTAGTAGAGGTTACTGTTGAGGTGGAGACTGGGACCTTTGAGGGACCAGAAGTGGATGCTGACAGACCAGACATAGTAGACACTTTGTACCAGACTTGATGTGTTCAATTTTCCTAGGATTAGAACTTGCAAGCAGGGCTCATAACCTTTTGGAGGATGACGAGCTGCAGGATTGTCAAGTCTATGGAGAGGAATATACTCAGACTTCAAGTTGGTTGAAGCTAAACAATTAACTACCTATGGAGAGGAATATACTGTAGGTAGGTAAGTAAGTGTTCCAATATAATGAATGGAAGGAGTCCCACCTCAGACTTCAAGTTGGTTGAAGCTGAGGTGCAGTAAGGAAAAAATAAACTGCTAAGTGTCCGCTTTTGGATTATGTAATGCTGTGCTCAGTGAACCACAACTAAGGTAAAAGTGATAAACTCCAACAAGTCCAAAAGTGATGCAGTGATAGTGTCCATCACCAAACTGCATAACAGTTGGTTTGGTCATCACAGGCTTGAGATTGTGAAGGATATATGTGAGTGATGCATGAAAGAGTTGGCAGCAGAATTGTCAGAATGCATCAGTGGGCACATGTTCTTTGTCCACTACAAGTATATCTCTCATTAGCACAATTACTTTCCTATGTATCTATCAGATGCACTTACTATGTGGGATTGCAAGGAAAGCTCTGAGAGCAACACTATTGCAATGAGCACAACAAACTTTGTTGCTTATGTTACCTATCAAAAGGTAGAGGGGATAGTAGTCATTTCGACCGGTTACAACTGACATGGTCATCTTGTCACTGCCAAGGATGATTGGAATGAAGGTAGACCCATGCATGGTTGAATCATGAGAAATTATATCTTGTTATTTGCATGCCATTAGTACAGCACTCAGAGACATAGAAGATAACTGATGCACCACTTGTGTCCATGCCCAATCACCAGACATGAAATCTTCCCATTGTCTCTTTTTCATTGCACTCTCATATTCCTGAAACAGCTGGTAATCCATGTCACCTGAAAAATTGGGTCAGGAAAGCATATCACAAATAATGTCATAAGGGTCCTGGAACCAAATATTGTATGCAGTGTTCATCCATGATGGCACATTATCAGTTGGTCATTCACCAGTATAATTCTCCCACTGTACATCACTGAGTATAGTGCAATCAATCATCTTGTACATTTCAGCACTATCCTTGAAGACCAGCTGGCTGCCAGCACTGAGCAGCATCGCATTCCAGAGATCTAGCAACTCATTTATATTGGCAGCAGACATTTGGCTGTGGGTGAACAGAAAGTCAGTTAGCTTGAACTCCAAACAACTGGAATATGGTGACCAATTGTTAGGTTGCTTTTCAGAAGGAGTTTCCAGGGATGGCTGTCCAACTGGGAGGGGGTTTCCAGATGAATCACAAGGCTGCCCTGTTGAATAATACATCAGTAAATATTTAATTTTTTCACCCATACTGCATACTGGTGAGGTTTGGGTGATAGTTCCGATCATACTTGTTGCCTGGTCCACCAAATTCTGCCAGAGGGGTTGGATTCAAAGGGTTTGTGGATGGGTCACTATAGTTGTTGTCCAGTTGGAACTGGAATTGTTCCACTTCAAGCGATAGTGCCTGATCTGGCTGTTCTACTGGCATGGGGATGTTGATAAGCAGAAAGACTGGGTGGTATATGTTGACATGCTGGGTTAGGCCTGACTTATTTCTGAACCATTGATGGCAGCCAGGCTTCATGCAGGGAATCATATCTGAAAGAAAAATGATGAGTAACAGGAGTTACTGTGGGACAGCAAAGATTTGCTGACTGAACATAGAATTGAACTAAGCCAAAAGAGATGGCAGCAGGCATACCTTTTTTTCTGCCTCTTCATCTTCCACCTTCACACACAGCCAATGTGTCATGACTGTGCATTTGTCCTAGGTCCTCACTCACTCTGCACCCCTTTCTGCCAGTCATTCACTCACTCTGCACCAACTCCACCCATCCCCTGACATTTATGAGTCACCTCCACTCTGACTGCTGTTGGACTTGTACTGCTCTCCTACCAGACCATGTGGGTTGTTCTCTGAGGAGTCATGTGACTACCCTTCAGACTTCTCCCTGACAGTGCATGATCAGGTACTCTGCAGCATGCACACCACATGGTCCAGTGCCTGGACTGTTTCCTCTTTGGGATGTTCTGTGTTACCTGTTTGTGTGTCCTCCATCTACCCTTCATTCATTGTCTAGGAGGTTTTACTTGATATTTTACAAGTCTCTGTATGTCAGTTCTGACTCTGATTACTGTACCTCTGTAGTAGTATAAAAGCATGTATTGTACTCTGCTGTTCTTCAGTATGAATATCAACTTAGTTCCTGCTCCCTCTGTCTCTGTCTCCTGCCTGTTGGAGTTACCTCTGACTGTCCATCTGTACTCTCCCTCTGAAATATGAGGGCTGAGATCATGCAAGGGGGTAGTGCATGAGCTAAACCCAATGCCCTCACTTTGCTCTGCCTTTATCTCAGTGGACTTTGTTCCTGCCAACACTCTGCCAGTTGGAGTTCTGCTCTTTCTGTTGTACTTGCTTCTGAACCTCTCCCCAGACCTTGTCTGGCATTGGAGTTGGTCAGAGTAGGCCCAGACTTGACAGTATATTCATACTCACACTTGTATGATCTCATTCTCTGTCTCCCCAAAAAACTTACACTGTTATGAGAACTCAAGCTCAATCCCAGAGAGAGGTCACTGAGAACCTCACTACAGTGCTAGCTAATCCATGTCAACTCCCTTCTGTCATTGAACAATTCCAATCCTTCTCCACTCAACACTGCTCCCATGCTGAAGGCAAAAGCACTTTGCAAGCTGGTTGCTCTGACCTCCACCCAACAAACTTCCATACTCCATCTCCTTGTAACCAAGATGATGGACCCAACCCCAACCCTGATTATCCTGATGGTGATCCCAATGGTGGGGGCAGCAGTGACAGGGTTATTGCTGAAGACCTGGCTGAGCCACCAGAGGATCCCCTTATAGCTCTTGCTAGAGCTGTCCATGCACTTGTGCACTGGGGACTCCACTCCAAAAACCAAAGTCCACGAGCCTGACACCTTTGATGGCTCCAACCCTAAGAAACTCTGTGAGTTCCTCATACAATGTGAGTTAAACTTTCAAGACCACCCTTGTGCATTCCACTCTGACAGGGCAAAGGTTACCTTCACTCAGTCTTATCTTAATGGTATGGCTCTGGCTTAGTTTGAGCCAGACCTACTAAACCCTGACAATTATGACTATCTGCTCTGGATGGATAACTATCACAAGTTCTTACAAGAGCTCACAACTAATTTTGGTCCACATGATGCCATCACAGATGCCATCCAACAACTCAAGAACCTTACTATGAAGGATGGCTCTAGAATTACTAAATATGTCATGGAGTTCAATTGCTGGGCTTCACAGGTCAAAGACTACAGTGTTGGTGCACTCTGCCACTGCTTTTATAGAAGACTTCCAGACCACATCAAGGATGAGATTGCTCATGTCAGAAAACCTTCTACCCCCACACAACTCTGTGAACTTGCTCAGACCATCAATGTGTGCTACTGGGAGTGTAAAGCAGAGGTCTCACACACCACCAAGTCTGCCACCAACAAGTCACAATCCTCCAACTCCAACAACAAGCCTAAATCATTGTCCTCCACCTCTGCTCCAAGGTCTGATGCCAAGGGCAAGGGTAAACAGAAGGACCTGCCCAAGTCCAATATTGCCCATCTTCTGGGCAAGGATGGCAAACTCACCTCTGCTGAACAACAGTGCAGGATGAAAAACAACCTCTGCCTCTTCTGTGGCAAGGCTGGCCACTCTGCCAAGGACTGTCCCAAGTCTACCTCTCACACAGCCAAAGCCCATGCAGCTATGGCTGGAACTCTGCCTCCTCTGCCTGTGGAGAAGGCAGAGCCAAAAAATTAGTCCACTCCTCCAGGGAGCTTGCACAGCCTGGAGGAAGCATTGATCCCAACTGTGTGCAACTGGACATCTGACTCAACATGTCCACTCTCTCTAGTCCCAATTCTTTACTTCCATCTGTAACTCTTCTTGATTATTCTGTTGATACTGTTTCTGCATTGATCAATTCTGGCTCTTCTCATTGTTTCATAGACCCATCCATAATCAAAAAATATGCTATTCCCATTTCCTCTGTTTCTCTGCCAATTCTGCTCCATTTGTTTGATCATAGTACAAATGCTGTCATTTCCCAAGAAGTAGATCTTTCCCTCTGCTTTCCTTCTGGCAATGTCAACTCCATTTTGTTTTATGTTACTCCATTTGATTCTTCATGTTCATTGGTATTAGGACACAACTGGCTCAACTGCTTCAATCCATTGATTGACTGGGTACTGGGCAGTATATCATTTAAACCATTGTTACAGGGAATGCTGACACCCCAGGTGCCTTTGTCACCTTCTGCTGTGACCTCCACTCCATCTGCAGCTCCAACTGCACCTCTGACAAACTTGCCACACTCTGCTCTGCTTCTCTCACTCATCAATGCTGCTGCATATGTCAGAGCCTGTGCTCTCCCTGGCTCTAGACAGTTCTGCCTGCAGCTCTCTGCTGATGATGTGAAGCTTCATGTGTCCTCCACTTCTTCTCTGCCTCCTGACCTCTCCTTGGTCCCTCCTGAGTATCATGAGTTTGCTGACATCTTTAGTAAAGACAAGGCTATTGAACTTCTGCCACACCACTCATTTGATCTCAAGATCAACCTTGAGGAAGGAGCTTCTCCACCCATTGGCATGATTTACTCTCTGTCTCTGCCAGAGCTTGAAGCTCTCTGCACCTTCATTGACAAGCATCTTGGTTATGGTTTCATCAAGCAGTCCACCTCCACTCATGGTGCCCCTGTCCTCTTCATAAAGAAGAAGGACAG